>NW_005371287.1:1097919-1100605 GCF_000412655.1 Myotis brandtii
ACTAATCTGTACCATATATAAATGTACATGTTTAGCAAAAACATATATTCATAACTATACTAGTATATATTTTTGTTTCGTATCCATTCCACAAAAGGCGTGAAGCCAAGACAATGATGAAGTTCTTTCAGTGCTTTGAAATCTACCTTCAGTCCTGTGATCCTCAAAAGTGTATCCACCCTCATTCTCCTGAGGAAACCGGTACTCAGGACGTAACTGCTATCACGTGACACACAGGTAGCTTTGAGTCAGGAAAAATATTTCAGTGTTTTATTAAGTACGTCCCATGGACCATCCACATCAGAATACTCTCCAGCGCTTATGAAAGTCCAGATCCTGGACCTCCTTACTCAATACCTGAACCAGAACTCTCTTTCCTAGTCCATCATTTCATCTGTAAAGAAAGCACCAGTGGTCATAGAGACATAAAGACTAAATGAGATCATTTCTACAGGCTCCTTGTATAGTACTGGGCACTGAGAAGAACCCCATCAAGTGTTTGTTGAATCTGCTGCATATCTCATTCGCAGCCACATTCTAACATGTAGGTACGGACCACTCCCTTTAGCAAGGTGCTTGCTCATGGCCTGTCTCCCGCAGGCTACCGAGAACTGATTCTCTGCCCACTCCCGCCCCCACCTACTTTTTTCTCCTGCTGGACTTCTTTAAGAAGACTTCATCCCTGGCACAGAGCAGCCACAGCACATAGGGGTTCAGGAGACACTTTGGGGCTCAGGGAAATGTTTTCTTTTTTTAAAATCATAAAGTAAGTTCATGTAATGCAGCCTGGGTTATATTCATCTGTATACCATCACAATCGTGAGTATATATACATGGAAAAATGTCTATACATTTCTAACCCATTATTAATTCCAATGGTTTAAATCTGCAAAGAAAGAAACATCAACTGAGCTATCAGTGTGTATACATTTTTGGGACACTCTGTGTGTCCGATCGATTGATTGACTGACTGCTTGAAATAAAATGTCTAGGGCCCACAAAGGTTACAATGAAGCCCAGCCACTGCTCCCCCGACTCCTTTCCTGGTCATCTGCTACCCATCACTTACGATTCGGTTAAGGAGTCAACTTCTACAATAAGCAAGATTTATTTGAAATAAGAGAAAGCAAGAGAACCTTAAAAACTAGTAACCCAAGCTATAAGAGGGAGATTGGGTTCAAGTCAGTACCATAGGGAGAGAATGAGAAGCTCTGTCCTGGGAAGAATATGAGGAGAAAACAAATAGAAAATGAGCAAAGTTGCAGATCCTGGCAGGAGTCAAACCCAAATTACTTTACAAACATAATGAGGGATGAGAGAAATCTATAGAATCTCATTTCTTCCCCCTGGTTTGAGAGCACACTTATTTGCCAATCAATTCTAATAATTGATTAGCTAATCAGAGGCTGCCTTTACAGCTGCAGGCAGCAGTAGGTCCCATATCACTAGGCAACCACTGCCTCCCAGGGGAAGGAGCCAGCAAGGAGAATGCGGTGGCGGGAGCATCCTTTCATCAGGAGAGTCACCAGAAGAAAAAAACACTCCTTATTTTGTTATGAAAATGCTTTTGACTTTTCAACAACTCCTCCAGGAGAACATTGTCCTGGAAGTGCAAAGATAGCACTAGTTTTCATTACAAGTTCAGGACAGATTAGTTGCTTCTGCAAATTTCATCCTCTCATTGAAAAAGAACAAAACACACACACACACACACACACACACACACCCACACACACACCTATCAATCCATCTATCTGTCATCTATCTATCTATCTATATCATCTACCAAAAACAATAAGAAAACTGATTTTGCTAATCCCACATTTGTAACTAACTCCCTTTTCAGACAAAGAGAAACCAGTCTCCCATTTCCCCCAATATGTTTACTATTTGATCCATTTCACAGAATGTAACCAACATATATATATAACCTAAGTGACTGAACGACCGGTCGACCAGTCGCTATGATGCGCACTGACCACCATGTGGCAGACACTCAATGCAGGAGCTGCCCCCTGGTGGTCAGTGCGCTCCCACAACCAACCTCCTGTGCCCCCTCCCCTCCCCCCGGCAGGCCAACCTCCCATGGCCCCAATCAAGGGACCCTACCTGTGCACAAATTTGTGCAGCAGGCGTCTAGTATATAAGATTATGTAAAATAACATAATATATAAACAATGTCTACTATAAAAATAATGTATAATATATTTAAATTAAAATCAGGTATCTATATACTGACAGTATTCCTGGAATTCTTATTGAATAAATAAGGTTCAATTTTAATTATCACTTTTTAGAACCAGCTCCTACTAACTCTTCAAACATTCTTCTATGTATTATACTATTAATTTGATAAAGAAATTATGTAGAAATTATTAAAGAAATGTGTATACTGAGGAATATAAGTATAGTGGATGTGGGTTTTGAGTAAGTGAAGTATAGATATATCGTGGGGCCTTGACTTACAAGTTTAATTCGTTCCGTGACAGAGCTCGTAACTCAAGTATGTCAAATCTTAAAGTGAACGAGTGAGACAGGTGATGCGGGGCTGATTTTGTGGCGTTCACTGTGATGTTCGCTGCGCCAACTAGCGGTGGGGTATCTGAAGCTGGCTCGTAACCCGAATTTTAGCTCGCAACTCAAAGCAAAAAATCGGCCAAGAGACGGCTCGTATCTCGAAAAACTC
>NW_005371287.1:1101036-1144762 GCF_000412655.1 Myotis brandtii
AAGGCCAAGATCCAGGATAAGGAAGGAATTCCTCCTGATCAGCAAACACTGATCTTTGCTGGCAAGCAACTGGAAGACGGACATACTTTGTCTGACTACGACATTCAAAAGGGTCCACTCTTCCTCTTGTGTTGAGACTTCATGGTGGTGCCAAGAAAAGATAGAAGAAGTCTTACACCACTCCGAAGAAGAATAAGCATAAGAGAAAGGTTAAGCTGGCTGTCCTGAAATACTACAAAGTGGATGAGAAAGGCAAAATCAGTCGCCTTCTTCGGGAGCGCCCTCAGATGAATGTGGTGCTGGAGTGTTTATGGCCTGCCACTTTGACAGACATTATTGTGGCAAATGTTGCCTGACCTATTGCTTCAACAAACCAGAAGATGAGTAATTGTATTTAGGTTAATAAAAGACATGGACTAAATAAAATTAAATAAATAAAAATTCTTCTCATTATAATGATATTATAGGGTTGGTTGTTTGCAGCAAGTACAGAACATCTATATAGATAGATAGAGAGAGAGAGAGACTTCAGGTTAATTATTATATTTGCATTAATGTAGAGAAGGTTGATAAAATCAACTAACCAGAGTAGTTAATATGAAGTTGAGGAGAACTCTATTTTCTTTTATTTGTGTTTCTTTTTTCCCACCTTTATTATGATATAATTGACATATTGTGTAAGTTTAAGGTGTACATGTGTTGACTTGATACATGTATATATTGTGAAATTGTTATTACAATATGGTTAATTAACACATCCATCCCTCACATAATTACCTTTTGTGGTGAGAACATTTGGGATCTACTCTCCTCGCCATATTGAAGTACATAACACAGTCTGTTCCTATAGTCACCATGCTGTACATTAGAATCCTAAGACTTACTCATCTGATAACTAGAAGTTTGTACCCTTTGACCAACATCCCCCCATTTCTCCTGCCCCCCAGTCCTGGCAACCATCATTCTATGATCTGTTCCTATGAGCTTGACTCTTGTAGATCTACATATGAGTAAGATATTACAGGAGAACTCTATTTCAAAGTTGGAGCCTTTGCAGTTAGAAAAAAGTTCTCACAGTTCAAATTGCCCTCACAAGCAGAGTCCAAGGTAAGTTGACACAGAACACACACACACAGAGAGAGAGAGAGAGAGAGAGAGAGAGAGAGAGAGAGAGAGAGAGAGAGACCCATCAACCACAAAGTCCAAATAGCAACAGAGGATCATCGAAACCAGGACAGAGGAAGACTCACCAAAGATACTCAGCTAAAGGCTTCACCAAGACCCTAACGTGGAGGTTTTAATGATGTGGAGCAGATACTCTTGTGTTGCAAGAATATCATGTGCTTTTGGTGCTTAGTAGACAAAATAGAGCATGTGTTCCTTCTACACCAATATTTAGGTGACCTTCAAGCCTTTAGTCCAAAGAACCACCCACATACTGTGAAAGACATGCAGGTAGTTACCAGTCCTCTGCTGCCCAAAACAAGTTCCCCAGTAATATAACACCTCTTAACAGACTTGGAAAAGAGCAAGGCCACACCTTCCTCTGCTTGGAACATCCCTGAAAATAACTGCCATGAGATTGAACACCGCGCACTGAAGAAGAACACTTTCAGGCGTGAAGTTCTCTTGGTGCTCTTGGCCTTATCCACATGTGACTCATTGAGCAATGCCTTATTTTCTAATTGGTCTGCTTTCTTCTTCTTTTTTAAAATAACTCATTATGTTTCAGAGGTGACTTGTCCAAACCAAAACCCTTCTGTGCTTACAGCATCTCCCACACACTTACTTGGTAATTGCTCAACTTCTTATAATTTATTTGTATAAAATCCAGTTCTAAAGCCTTTTGCCTCCCCACCAGCAAATCGATACAGTTCATTTAAGGAAACATTTTGACAGCCACGGTTTAATTTCTGCTGGAATTAATTGGCATGAGATTATCGTTTCGTTAATTCCATTAAAGATGACTACCCATTTAAACATTGTTTTTACATCATCAGTGTGTTTTTGTTTTTCCTTCTTCTTTTTTTAAATAACTCATTATGTTTCAGAGGTGACTTGTCCAACCCAAAACCCTTCTGTGCTTACAGCATCCCACACACTTACTTGGAAATTGCTCAACTTCTTATAATTTATTTGTATAAAATCCAGTTCTAAAGCCTTTTGCCTCCCCACCAGCAAATCGATACAGTTCATTTAAGGAAACATTTTGACAGCCACGGTTTAATTTCTGCTGGAATTAATTGGCATGAGATTATCGTTTCGTTAATTCCATTAAAGATGACTACCCATTTAAACATTGTTTTTACATCATCAGTGTGTTTTTGTTTTTGATTTTAAATCCTCACTTGAGTATATTTTTCCCATTGATTTTTAGAGAGAGGGAGAGAAACACCGATGTGAAGACACATCGATTGGTTGCCTCCCACATGTTCTGACCAGAGCTGGGAGCCTGCAACTGAGGTACCTGCCCTTGACTAGAATCGAACCTGGGACCCTTCAGTCCACAGGCCAATGCACTATCCACTTAGCCAAACCGGCTAGGGCATCAGTGTGTTTTTATAAAAATCAAGGCTTTGTGTAATGTCACAAAACGGAGTACATTTACTCTGTGTACCCAGTTCAGTTTGATGTTCACTGCCATTTCTAAAGGGAGTGCCGTTCGATAGAGCTCTCAAATCAATGCAACTCACTTCAGGGAACGATTTGTATTCATGCTGTCTTTTCCTTCCAGTTACTAAGTACAGCCTTGTCTTCCTACAGTCATCATAACTGAACAATTACATCGATAGTTCTGTAGATAGAATCGGGTAGTGTCAATTTCAAACCGAAAATTTCCATTTTTCACAAAGAACTAATATTGACTAAAAGAATGATAATTTTAAAAAATAACAAACTCCGTGGTTTAACTAAAAGAGCATCTTTTTAGTTACTACTCTCCCTGGGTCTGCCAAACAAGGAAAGTCCGCACTTGGAGCCAGCGAAGCGAAAGAAGGCGCCGTGAGTCCATGAGGAGCCCCCCTTTCACCCGGCCTCGCTCGGGGACAGGGCTCTCTGAGCCTCACGCACTTAATGACGGGCCTCCTTGGGGTGAGGCCCCATGTTCCATCCGCTTGTGGCATTTGAGGAAACTAATGCATCTTACCGTGTTTATCTTTAAATTAAAATTATGTGCATTTGGCAGATTTCAATCTCCTGGGGAGAAAATAGTGTAGTCATTTCATGAATCTTACCTTTGGTCCAAGTATTTTTCATTTGAAAAATCACGACCTTGATGCTAAGCTATCATAGCAAGTCTTAGGGCCACCCTGCCTACTCCATCAAGATATCTCTCTCCCCACCCCCACCCCCCCATTACTCTTGCTGCTGCTGCTGAATGCTGCCTGTCTCCGGAGTCTCTGGCCTGCTCTGCTCCTGGGTGACTTTCCTGAGAGGACAGCCCTTGTCCTGACTAGACCCATTTACCCATTGCCAGGCCTGCGCTCCCAAATCCCCCCTTACCGCCCTTTACAATTTGTAAACAGTCACCCTCCCTTTATCTCCTTCGCCCAAAGCTGCATGTAACAGATTAAGTTTCTGTAATCGCCTTTCCTGTGTCATTCCTCTAATCCTTTGTACTGGTCTCCGTGGCCTTGGCGGTATTTATTGCTGCCATTATCAGCTTCCTTGGCTTTGTAAAGGAGACGGCCGCAGCGGCAGTGCCCAGGTGCGGAGGAGATGTCTCACACACAGGTGCACAGAAAGAGACCCTGGGAGGAAGGTGGGAACCTGGGGTAAGTCAGACTGCCCACAGGCTTTCTGTGTCACCTTGATCAAGGCCGACCTGTGCTACCAGCCACGGTTCACTCAAAGCCTGCCGGTGTCTCTGAAGCAGGGAATGGAATTCGCATCCACTAGGGAGTTCTAGATGACAAGTGGTAGACTGCAGAGGCGTGAAAATCAATCTCGGGAACTTGTTCCAGCCATAATTACTTACCTTCAATATCTAATTTTCTTTTTAGAAATGACCTCCTCCTAGACTTCTCCATATCACAGTGTGGCTGTTTGTGTTCTGTAGCCTGATAATTAATGTACATTTTGAGATCAGCAGGCCGCTTCCTCGGGGAATCAGATCAAAGGCACCCCACCATCTCCCTCAAGTCCTTCAAACGGAAGGAGGGAAACAAGGAGCTTAGAAACCATCTTGAGAAGGTCAGTCAGCTTCAGTCTTCTCAAAAATAAATAAATAAATAAGAGAGAGAAAAAAATGAGAGCCGGAACCCAGGCTGCCTTACTGGTCATTCAAGGTCCTTAACCAAAGCTTCAGACCAGCTTCTAATCGCTGGCCCTCTGGGGCGCAGGCATTAGAGGGCACATTAGACCAAGCCTTTGATGTACTTGGTCTCTGGTGGGGGCCATATAAGTCCTCAGCGTTGTCACCTTTGGTTCTTTCCACGCCTGTGACCTTAGCTCACCGAAACCCAGGCTGCCTTACTAGTCATTCAAGGTCCTTAACCAAAGCTTCAGACCAGCTTCTAATCGCTGGCCCTCTGGGGCGCAGGCATTAGAGGGCACATTAGACCAAGCCTTTGATGTACTTGGTCTCTGGTGGGGGCCATATAAGTCCTCAGCGTTGTCACCTTTGGTTCTTTCCACGCCTGTGACCTTAGCTCACTGACAGTGCCTTACAGGCGGCGTGTCAGGGCTCCTGAGAACAGCTCCATCCGCCTCACAAGAGGTTGAGACCAGGAGCACTGGGTAGTCACCCTCGACAGCAGGACCCCCTCCACAGCCCGAGTAAACGTAATTACAGGACAACAGCAGCTGTGACCTGTGCCAAGGGGTGGCAGGCAGCAGGCGAGTCACTGCCAGGCTAAGTAGGGAGGCTAAATCAGAAAGCTGCCTCTCAGGTGACCAGGCATCCTCCCCTCGCCTGCCCAGGTTTATAAAGTGATCCTCCAGCTTGGTCAGGGGGAGCGGGGCCTGTGTCCACTTAGGAGTCCCGTAGCCAGCTCCACTGGAAAGTTCGGCTGCGA
Organism: Myotis brandtii; assembly: GCF_000412655.1. Lineage (NCBI taxonomy): Eukaryota > Metazoa > Chordata > Mammalia > Chiroptera > Vespertilionidae > Myotis > Myotis brandtii. Next base: position 1,106,052 of record NW_005371287.1, read on the forward strand.
TTTTTTGTGCATTTGTTTGTGTGTTTGTTTGTTTTCTTTCACTGGGTTCAGGGAGTCAAGAAGGGATGCAGACCATTCCCCTAAGGAGGCTGATAAAATCAATAACAATTAACAACAAAGCAGGCATATTAATTCCCTGTCTTGTTTAGTGTCATCATTTTCACCTGGCCATGCGGATCATAAAGTTCCATCTCCCTTACAACCCACATCCTGCTACAATTTCCTATCAGTTGTGCCTCCTACACATTTTCCGGCTCACCCCTTCCTCTTATTCTACTGCTGTTGCCTTCTGGGACCCAAAAGCCTATTTCTACGGCTCTTCAGAAAACATCTGTGCCGTGGGATTTCTTCTAGTGCAGCGAGTTTTAACCGGTGTGCCACAAGAATTTTTAAAACATACAATGCCTATTTAGTCAGGAGCACTGACCTCTTTCCCCTTAGATTGTCAAATAAAGAAATGAAAACAGCCAACACAACAATAGCTGTCTGGTGTAAACGAATCAAAATTATACCTATTTTTTGCCAGATCAGCAAAATATATATGGTGTGTGTGTGTGTGTGTGTGTGTGTGTGTGTGTACGCGCGCGCACTGCAGAATTTTAGCAATTCATTTGTGTGTGGCATGAGACCAAAAAAGGTTGGAAATTGCTGTTCTAGTGTATCCCTCTTATCAATCCCTTGTGCACATAGGAACCAGAGAAATTCTAAAAGGTGAAGTTGAGACAGACTGAGTGGGCTGGGGTCAGCAGACAAGTGAGGGCCAGCTAGGAAGAGGGGGTGAAGGCCAGAGCGCCCTGCTGTCATAGGCCTGGGGAGGGAGGGGGCTGTCTCAGGTGTCACTAACCAGACACCTGCTGAACTTGTTTCCATCTTGAGACACAGGAGCACTCAGCATCTCATCCCAAAATACATTTTCATCCTCACCTTTTATTTCACCCCCAGAATCTCCCAAAACTCTAAAAACCAAATGTAAAGCTGACTGCCTTCAAGCCTTTCTTGCCCATATCATCATCACTCCCAGGAATACTCGTTCCCTCACCCAACTGGCAAGTTCTACTTGGTCTTTACAGTTTAATTGCAGGACAGCTTCCTCTTTTGAGGTCTTCTTTATCCACGGGCACCTGCCTTTATACATCCACTGACGCTTTTTCATCAAAATGGTGTGTTGTTACATGACTTTAATTATTTCTTTATGTTTGTTTCCTCCACTAGGCTGAGTTTTTCCTGGAGGAAAATCCTAGGTTTGTCAATTATTTCATTCCTAGCATCCATCACCATGACTGGAATACAGTTGCATAGCACAGACTTTTACTTAAAGTTAATTAAACTGCATGCAAGGATGGATTACAAAGAGGAAGCAAGTGAGAAAGAGAAGGCAGGCAAGCATGAGCATTTTAAGAACTAAAGATTATTTTCCCTGCTATTCCACACTGTGAGCTTAGCAGCACGGTGAGGAGGAGATGGGACATGTGATGTGATGTGATGGGATGGGATGTTGGGATAGAAAGATATGCCACACATCTTCAGTATGACAAATCAATGTGCCCAAATCCCCACACCCTACTTGTGACTTTCACTGTGTCCCAGAAAAAGAGTTTATTTGAGCATAAATTGATGCCAATCAGGCAGTGCCAAACCAAAAGTGGTTAGGAGCCCTTCGTCAACAAGAACTAGGGGCAAGGTTTTTATAGAGAAGATATGAAAGCAAAGCAAATAAATAGATTGGTTATAGTTTCAGCAGCTGTCTTATTCGGGAAAGCCTCATTGGCTATTTCTGAGGCTCATCCTTAAGTTTCTTTATCAGAGTTGAGTGCTCTGCCTCTGCCTTGGGTTTTGGCTGACTTACATAAGCTGCCAAGGCATCTGAGCCACCCAGTCTGTGGCCCCCGTGTTTAAAGACTAACCGTGCTTCTGTCCTCTATCCAATCTAGAGTAATCTTTTCTTTTCCCTCATTTAATGGATTCACTGCAACAGAACTATTTTAAGTGTCTAAAGTATTTTATAATTTGTCAGAATTTGAAAGATCATGGAAATTAAAATTCGCCACATTCAATATTGAAGCTGGGTGGCTTTAGTTGAGTTTACCATCCAGTTGGATGTTTTTATCTTAGTCTCCACCAGTTATAGTATCTGTAGCATATTGGAGATATTTTAGTAGATATGTTATATGAAATACTTAATACAAAATTTTTAAATCATGGTAATCCTGCTCTTTCCATAAGAAAACCACAGTTCAGGAAGATGAAATCACTTGCCCAGCTTTGCACAGCCAGTCAGTAGCAAACTAGGAATCAAACTGAGAGTGCGCCCAGCCCAAACCATGCATCCCCCCCCCCCTTTCCTTATGCTCCTTCCTATAACCAATGTCAACGCCAGTCCTCAGGCCTTCACTCTTCCAAAATCACAATCTCTATCATGATTCACTTCAACTTCACTGTTTTGTTTTTTAAATGAATGTTTTGTTCTTCTTTTTTGTTTTTTTCTCATGGAAAAACTTCTCTCCTGCCTACTCAGGGATTTATAATTCAGCTCGCAGAACCAAAGCACATTTCCTTCTTAGGCAAATTAACTACAAGCTTTGATCGAGAGCACCTAAACATTTTTCTTCTCAAATGTGTTTAGCAGGAGTGTGCTCTATGGTTGGAATATCAGATAAAAAAAAATAGGTTGGGAGTTTTGTTTCTCAGGGAAAAACTTCTCTCCTGCCTACTCAGGGATTTATAATTCAGCTTGCAGAACCAAAGCACATTTCCTTTTTAGGCAAATTAACTACAAGCTTTGATCGAGAGCACCTAAACATTTTTCTTCTCAAATGTGTTTAGCAGGAGTGTGCTCTATGGTTGGAATATCAGATAAAAAAAAATAGGTTGGGAGTTTTGAATCACATATCCACTAAAATCACTAAAAAGATGGAGAAATTAGCTCCTTAGCACTTTTCTAGGTACTCTGCCTGTTTGAGTGTATTTCTTCACTTAACATGTATTTTGAGCTATGTGAACATGTTTTAATTGACAATGTCAGTGTCTAGCTGAACTGGATTTCTGCAAAGTGGAGAAGCGCTGGGCTACATGATCCTGCACTAGGTTCTCTCAGACGCCACTCTCCCTGGGGACCATACAAAGTCCTGCTCACAGGGTTCTTTTAACAATATATAATTTTTTATTGATTTCAGAGAGAGAGGGAGAGAGAGATAGAAACATCAATGAGACAGAATCATTGATTGGCTGTCTCCTGCATGCCCCCCTACTGGGGATTGAGCCAGCAACATGGGCGTGGGCATGTGCCCTGACCTGAAATTGAATCTTGACCTCTTGGTTCATGGGTCGATGCTCAACCACTGAGCTATACCAGCTGAGCTCATGTACCTCTGTAAAGAAAATCTGACCTTGACCTTACATGGTAAGGGAAGGACATAGAGGAAAGAAAATGTCCCTGGGTATACTCAATATTTGTAAATTTCTGGATTTCCTCCATATCATATATTGTTGTAGAATATAGAATTCAGTCTGATTTAAGAGCTTAAACTTTATTTGATGGAACAAATTTATTCTGTATAGCCTAGGAAGCAGAATGAAGGCTAGAGGATAAAATGTAGGCTGTAAGAAAGACTTTTAAATTTGAGGCAACTAAGTGTAATAAAAACCACTGGAGCTGTTATGGATTGTGCACCTACTATGTGTCAAGCATTTAATTAAATAATGCATAGAAATCAATGCCATGAATGGATCAGAGAAAGGCATGAATGCCTATTATTTAAGTAAACTTCAGACCTATGAGGTATGTTAGATTGAGGAATGTTGCCTTTTTTTTTTAAATATATTTCATTGATTTTTTACAGAGAGGAAGGGAGAGGGATAGAGAGTTAGAAACATCGATGAGAGAGAAACATCGATCCGCTGCCTCCTGCACACCTCCTACTGGGGATGTGCCCGCAACCAAGGTACATGTCCTTGACCAGAATCAAACCCGGGACCTTTTGGTCCTCAGGCCGACGCTCTATCCACTGAGCCAAACCGGTTAGGGCGAATGTTGCCTTTTTTAATTACTAGATTTGTATGAGCAGAGGAATTTGGAAAGAATGTTAACTATATCATATTTATGGTGCAGAAATCTTATGGGCATATCTTCAGTCTCAAAAGAAGGGCCTTATGGTATTGAAGGACAGGATGACATTCAAGGCCTCTGAGGAGCAGAAATGACCCATCCCCTTAGCCTAGCTCAGCACCCAGGCCTGAGAGCTGAAGGGAAGGAATGCTTCCAGCTCTAGAACGTGTTTCCTCCTGGCAGCAGCAGCAGCTCGTCTAGAGAAGGACATGGTCACTGGGAGACTAAAAATAACCACAATCCTTACATCCAAAGCGAAAGTTTGCATGGGACCCAAACAAAGGGGCAGAACGAAGGGGATGTTCCCTCCAGAGGAGCAGAATTACAGCATCCAGGGCTAGCGCACATGGGTTCCGACAAGTCAGAGTGGGAGCAAGCAGCTCACAGACAGAGTTCAGAACTCAAGTTGAGCAATGATGACCCAGAGCTGGGAGCTGTGGCCAGTGCAGAGCAAGGTGGCCCTTAACGCAACATGGCCAGTGTCCTCATAAGAAGAGGGGAGAGGATACAACGACAGACAGGAAAAGCGCCGATAGGACCGGAGCAGGGACTGGAGGGACAGCCTCAAGCCCAGGAGAGCCTAGGACTGCTGGCCCCATCAGAAGGTAGGAATCAGCCAGGAAGGACTCTGTCCAGAGTCTCAGAGGAGTCACGGCCCTGCTGATGCCTACATGTTGGACTGCTGGCTTCCAGAACTGTGAGCCAGTGAATTTCTATTGTTTGAAGCCACCCAGTTTGCGGTCATTTCTTACAGCAGCCCCCGAAAACCAACAGGACAGCTAATGCTGGGGAATGAAGTGCCTCTTTCCCAGTCTTCGGAGTCTAAGCTATTCTTATCTCTTGACGGCGAGAGCCTGGTTTTGAAGTCTCTGGGGACACGTGCTAGTAAAACAAAGCAGTGTGTTCCCAGAACACTGATGAAATCTCTTGACTCTTCCAGCCTGCCCTCTCCCCCAGGGCCCCCCACGAATCTCCTCTGGAGATCACCTGTCTATCCTGCTGCCTTTACTGTGAAGGGGGTTCCAAGACACAGACACCCCTGCTGTAATGTCCCTGCGAGGGGGCAGCAGACTACATACCAAATTGCATCCAAACCAGCCATTTCTGGCACAGGAAAGCTTTCCCTCTTCTGGGAGGAAAGAGAGAGCTATGCCATTTTCAGAGCAGGGCCTCTGAGTATTTGCTGCCAGTGGAAAGGGCCACTCAAGGGAAGCAGCCTTTTGAGGGTGACATGTTTGTGCAGCCTGACAGGACCTGAACATTTGTAAATCGGGGACTGAAGCGAATACAAATGACAGGAAGAAAGGCAAGGCCAAACTCCCACTTCCGTCAGCTCAGAATAAATGTCAGTCCTTCTGAAGGCACATTTAAAGCCCGAATCCCGGGATGAATCAGACCAAGTGTTCCTATTTAGATAATAGCAAAATCAGGCTTCAGAGAATTGTTAGTCAGCAAACCGCATTTTGGGGAAGGCCATGCTCCCAGAAAGGAAATGAAGAGTTGGGATTCCAGATTTAGACCTGCAAGAGACCAGAACAGCAAGGTGCAGAGAAGAAAGATCCGAGCTGCGCTCTTTTTGCTGGAATAGAAGGGAAGCTGGAGTAAGCAGCATGAAAAGCAAGGTCCTGTCAGCTCCTTCCAACGACAAGATCAACACCAAAGCACTGTCTTACAGTGGCTTCAGGCGGCTCACCCCACCGAATGACCTTCCTGTTTCTCTTGGCTGCAGCCCCTCCTTCAGCCTCTCCTTCTACCCTGGCTCACCCCCAAGACAGTCAATTTCACTCTCCACATCTCAGAGGCTGCAGCCCATGCAGTCTTGACTACTGTCCGGGTCCCTGGAAGCAGAGGTAGCTCTCCACTGAGCCTGGGGAAGGCGGGGGCTGTAATTTCCCTTCCTGAAGCTTCTCCCATCCGAGGATGGATGAAAACGGGCTTTGGAGGAAGAGACACTGCTGTACATGCTGTCCTTGTCTGTCAACAGGTGCGGGATGACTGTAAGTGATGGCAAGACATGTTCCATTGTATTTCTCTAACAGTCCACAGTTCTCCCAGCCCTCTTAGAATAATTCCAGTAATGAATGATAGATGTAGCTAGCAGATAGGAGCACTGATGTGCAATTTTTAAATGACTTTATTTTTGTTTCTGGTCCTGAAACAGATTTATTTGAATCTGCCCTCATTTCATTTGGTGGTTTATAGGCACACCTCAGAGATATTGCAGGTTTGGCTCCAGACCACCACAACAAAGTGAATATAATAAAATGAGTCACACAAATTGTGTGGTTTCCCAGTTCCTATAAAAGTTATGTTTGCATTATACTGTAGTCTACTAAGTATGCAATAGCATTATATCTAAAAAAATGTGTATATCTTAATTAGAAAATGTTGTATTGCTAAAAAAATAATAATAATAATGCTAACCATCATCTGAGCCCTCGGCAAGTTGTAACATGTGTTTGGTGGAGAGTCCTGGCCTCCAGGTTGGTGGCTGCTGATTGATCAGGTTGGCCGTCGCTGAAGGTCAGGTACTGTGATGCTTTCTTGAAATGAGACTACAATAAAGTTTGTCACATTGATTGAGTCTTTCTTTCACAATTTCTCTGTGGCATGAGATGCTGTTTGATACCATAGTAAAACTTATTTCAAAACTGGAGTCGGTTCTCTCACAACCTGTTGCTGCTGCATCAACTGATTTCACACAATACTCTAAATCAGTGGTTCTCAACCTTCCTAACGCCGCGACCCTTTAATGCAGTTCCTCATGTTGTGGTGACCCCCAATTTCATTGTTACAAATTGAACATAATTAAAGCATAGTGACTAATCACAAAAACAATATGTAATTATATATGTGTTTTCTGATGGTCTTAGGCGACCCCTGTGAAAGGGTCGTTCGACCCCCAAAAGGGGTCGCGACCCACAGGTTGAGAACCGCTGCTCTAAATCCTTTGCTCTCATTTCAACAACTCTCTAATGTCTTCACCAGAAATGAATTCCATCTCAAGGAACCACTTCCTTTGCTCATCCATTAGAAGCAACTCCTCACCCTTTAAAGTCCTATTATAAGATGGCAGCAATGCAGTCCTATCTCTCAGCTCCATTTCTCATTCTAGTTCTCTTTGCTATTTCCACCACATCTGCAGTTACTTCCTCCACTGAAGTCTTGAAAACCTCCAAGTCATCCATGAGAGTTGGAATCAACTTCCTCCAAACTCCTATTAATGTTGATTGATATTTTGACCTCTTCCCATGAATCACAAATGCTGTTAGTGGCATCTTTAATGAATCCTCTCTGGGGACTTTCGATTTACTTTGCCCAGATCCATCAGAGATATCACTGCCTATGGCAGCCTTGTGAAATGTGTATCTCAAATAATAAGAATTAAAAGTCAAAATTATTCCTTGACCAATGGGCTGTAGAATGAATATTGTGTTGGCAGGCATGATAATAATGTTAATCTTGTTGTACATCTCCATTGAGGCTCTTGGGTGACCAGGTGCATTGTCAATAAGCAGTAATATTTTTTAAAGGAATCTGTTTTTTTTTCTGAGCAGTAGGTCTCAACAATGGCTCAAAATATTTAGTAAAGGATGTTGTAAACAGATGTGCTGTCATGCAGGCTTTGTTGTTCCATTTATAGATCACAGGCAGAGTATAATCCTTACGGGCCCTAAGATTCTCAGAAGAGTAAATGAGCACTGACTTCAACGTCAAGTCCCCAGCTGCATTAGCCCCTAACCAGAGAGTCAGCCTGTCCTAGGAAGCTTTGGACCTCTTGGCTTCTCCTCTCTAAAGCTGAAAATTTTAGATGGCATCTTCTTCCCAGATAAGGCTGTTGTGTCTACATTGAAAAACTGTTGTTTCGTGTAGCCACCTTCATTAATTACCTGAGCTAGATCGTCTAGATAACTCGCTGCAGCTTCTACATCTGCACTCGCTGCTCACCTTGCACTTTTGCGTTATGGAGATGGCTTCTTTCCTTAAACCTCACCAACCTCTGTTAGCTTCAGACTCTTTTCTGGCAGTTTCTACACTTCTCTCAACTTTCACTGAATTGAAAAGAGATAGGGCCTTGGTCTGAATTAGACTTTGGTGGGGAACATCCGGTCCGTGGGCCATATGAGGCCCACAGAATCATTTGGTCTGGCCCTGAGAAGGCATTAGGGGTGAGATAATTAAAAGTTTGACCAAATAGAGCAGGCTAATTTTTAAGTTGATAATTTTGTATGGCCCTCGAATGATGTTATAAATATCCAAATGGCCTTTGGCAGAAAAAAAGGCTCCCCGCTACTGGTTTAAAGGAATATTGTAGCTGGTTTGATTTTCTATCCAGACCTCTACAACTTTCTCCATGTCAGCAATAAGGATGTTTTCCTTTCTTATCATGTGTGTGTTCACTGGAGTAGCACTTTTCATTTACCTTGGGAACTTTCGCTTTCCATGGACACCTTGGCTAACTCTCAGGCACCAGAGGCCTTGCTTTCAGCCTGTTTCAGCTTTCACCATGCCTTTCCCACAAGCTTCATCATGTCTAGCTTTTGAGCTAAAGTGGGAGACATGTGACTCCTCCTTTCACTTGAACACTTAGAAGGCACTATAGCAGCGGTTCTCAACCTGTGGGTCGCGACCCCTTTGGGGGTCAAATGACCCTTTCACAGGGGTTGCCTAAATACATCCTGCATATCAGATATTTATATTACAATTCATAACAGTAGCAAAATTACAGCTATGAAGTAGCAATGAAAATAATTTTATGGTTGGGGGTCACCACAACATGAGGAACTGTATTAAAGGGTCGCGGCATTAGGAAGATTGAGAACCACTGCACTATAAGGTTATTAATCAGCCGATTATCAATATTATTGTATCTCCGGGAATAGGGAGGCCCGGGCAGAAGGGGAACAGCTGGTCGGTGGAGCAGTCATCACACACACATTTATTAAGTTTGCTATCTTCTATGGTGGTTCACGGCACCCAAAACAATTCCAAAGGTAACCCCAGAGATCACTCTTCACCAGATCACTATAGCAAACATAATAATAATTTAACCATTTGAATTATTGTGAGAATTACCAAAATGTGATATGAAGACACAAAGCGACCAAATGCTGTTGGAGAAGGTACGACGGACTTGCTCAACTCAGGGTCACCACAATCTTCAAATTGTTTTTAAAAAAATGCAATGTCTGTGAAGTGCAATACAGCAAAGCACAAAAAAACCAGGTCTGCCTGTACTTCACTTTCAAATTATGACGAATCTTACTAAGCAAACAAGAGTGGCTCAAAATGTTTAAGAATCACCCAAATTAAGTGTAAGCACTGCAGCATACACTGCATCCCCATTTTTCCAAGTCATTATGGTTGTGTATATCCTACTTTATTGAATATATCTGATAAAAAGCTTAGAACTATATAAAAAAAATTAACCTATTTTCATTCTGTTATTCTCCAAGCAGAGTATCTGGCAGGCACTGTGCCAGGCTATAGGAATGAAGAAAACCCTGCATTTGCCCTTAATGTGCAAGTATTGGTGGAAGCAAAATGCACAGTGAGAGAGGCTATTATAGGGAGGACAGCATAGAAGTGAGGAGAGAGAGCAGCGGCGGGAGGGTAGACAACTCTGCTCAAAGGTTTGCAGAGGTGTTGACACAGAAGAGGAGGAAAAGAGGTGGGGGGTGGGAGGGGAAATAGGGAATGGTAGCAGAGAGAGCTTAGGTCCTGAGTCAAAGTGGGAGCAAACCGTTGGCATTTTCGGAAAATAATAAAAAGTTCAATGTAGATGAGGGAAGATTTAAATAAGAAAAATAAAAGGGTTATGCAAGCGCTTGAATATGAAGACAATTTTGAAATAGAAAGTTTAAATGTTCTCTTGCAATGCAAAGCCATTGACGGGTTTTAAACACAGGAGTGAAGGATCACATAAGCTTCAGAAAGGCCTCTGGCAGCGGCATGGGGGAGGGTGATTAACTCTGCTCAAAGGTTTGCAGAGGTGTTGACACAGAAGAGGAGGAAAAGAGGTGGGGCGTGGGGGGGGATAGGGAATGGTAACAGAGAGAGCTTAGGTCCTGAGTCAAAGTGGGAACAAACCGTTGGCATTTTCGGAAAATAATAAAAAGCTCAATGTAGATGAGGGAAGATTTAAATAAGAAAAATAAAAGGGTTATGCAAGCGCTTGAATATGAAAACTATTTTGAAATAGAAAGTTAAAATGTTCTCTTGCAATGCAAAGCCATTGACGGGTTTTAAACACAGGAGTGAAGGATCACATAAGCTTCAGAAAGGCCTCTGGCAGTGGCATGGGGGAGGGTGATTTAGAGAGAACAAACCTGGCAGTGGGGTGGACAGACCTGTTTAAATACCATTGCAATGATTTAATGAGCAGACGATAAATGTCTATGATGAGAACAGTGGCTTAAGGAAGCAGTGACATTATCCCTGCTTCTCTGCAAAGTCTGTACACTGGGAATCAATCTGGATCAACTTGCTAGTCGGGTAAAACAAGAAGAGCTGCCCTGGCCGGTGTGGCTCAGTTGGCTGGGTGGCATCCCATGCACCTGTAGTCTGTAGGTTCCATTCCTGGTCAGGACACATGCCCAGATTTCAGGCTCTACCCCAGGTAGCGGGGTGAGCAGGAGGCAGCCGATTGATATTTTGTTTTCATCTCTCTCTCTCTCTCTCTCCTTCCTCTTGCTCTAATAATCAATTTAAAAAAAGAGCCAAAGATAAAGATTTCCAGAGGAAGGTAAATGCTTTTCTCAATCCCTTCTCCTGTCTAAGCAAGTGACAACACCAGCATGAATGGAAGGCTAGAATTAAAAATAAATCTGAGATCGCATCTATGCCAATCTTCCCATGTAGAGGAAAAATAGTTAAAATATTAACTGATGCATTTTTTCCTACACGATAACTTTCTTCACTTGACAATATTCCAACATTAAAGTGTGAAGCTGAGACTTATGTTTGTAAAAAACAAAAAGGGGGAGAGATCACAAACAATTCCAGTGAGAACCGCCAATTAAATCCTTAACTTGACTTTCTGACTCGATCTTAAAAATCTGTGATGCAGATGCGGTAACCAACCCACTGTAACCCCGTCTGTAGGGGGGACTTTTAAAATTTCATCCTGATAAATGCCCTGCTCTTTAATGACAACCCAAGAAAATCCATGACTAATGGCCACTCTCGGTTTTGAGATCAAGTCCTGCTTTAGGAAATCAGACTCCCCTTCCGGTAACACAAATGTTTCCCTGAGAACGAACCGAAAGACCCTACTCTCGCCCAGTGACAGCTCTGTACTCTGCCCGTCCCTAACTCCGCGGGGACCTGAAGTACTTCCCTTTCCCCATAAAGCCGTGGTTCTCAACCTTCCTAACGCCGCGACCCTTTAATACAGTTCCTCATGTTGTGGTGACCCCCAATTTCATTGTTACAAATGGAACATAATGAAAGCATAGTGTCCGAAACCAGTTTGGCTCAGTGGATAGAGTGTTGGCCTTCGGACTGAAGGGTCCCAGGTTCGATTCCGGTCAAGGGCATATACCTGGGTTGCGGGCACGTCCCCATCACAAAAACAATATGTAATTATATATGTTTTCCAATGGTCTTAGGCCACCCCTGTGAAAGGGTCGTTCGACCCCCAAAGGGGTTGCAACCCACAGGTTGAGAACCGCTGCCATAAAGGCTCTTATAGAAAGGCAGGCAGGAATATGGGAAAGGGGCAAACAGTCTCCTTTGTCACTTCTTAGGTCCTGCTCTCAGGATCCTCTGAAGGCTCTTACAGAAAGGCAGGCAGGAATATGGGAAAGGGGGAAAAAGTCCCCTTTGTCACTTCTTAGGTCCTGCTCTCAGGATCCTCTTGTGGCTACAGCTGACTGGACAATGCTGTCCCTCTGCGTGGCAGGTGTCACATGCGTGTTCTTCCATGGGGCCCATGTATGGGTTTTCCAGGACCCCATGTGAGAAGCTCACCACTGCACAGATTCCCGACAATGACAAACTGGGCCTTTAGTCCCTCCCTCCCTCCTCGATTTCTGTTTCTGGGAAGGCATCCCACGGTCTCTGCTGGCTTCCCTTTGTCCCCAAAAGACACCCTGTTGGATTTCTACATGATGGCTCAAGTCCAGCTACTTGCCACAGCATCCACTGGGCCATGCTCAGACACCCTGCTGCACCAACAGCGGGAGGGAGGGCAGTCTGCCCTTGGCCGCCCTTCTCCTGGCCCTGCGACCCAGGGGCTTTAACCCCCTGCTGCTTCTGGGCTCGCAGCAGGCACCCATTTCTATGGTTACCAGGCCTCCTGTGTTCTTGTTTCGTTTTTTTGTTTATTTTTTGTGTCACTTTTTTTATTTTAATCTTTCAATTACAGTTTATATTCAATATTGCTTTGCACTTGTTTCAGGGGTACAGCATAGTGGTTACACAATCATATACTTTTCAAAGTGTTCCCCCCAATATTTCTGGTTCCCATCTGGCCCAATACATCGATTTTACAATGTTATTGACTATATAGAATCCCTATGCTGTAAATTTACATCCTCAGGTTAGGCCACTGGCATTAAGTGCTGGGAAGAACCACCTCGTAGAATAACCTATACTTTGAGAGAATGTGCAGCTCAGCCCCTATCTTGCTGACCGCCTAGAAGTCTCTATCTAGCTGATTCTCTTGGAGAACCCCTCCCCTCTCCCTGGGCAAGCAAAAGGGAAAAGCTTCAAGTATGATTGACACGGAGAATGTCTTGTCCTCTAACTAATTCCCTAAGCATTTAGTCTCTTATTTGCAGACTGTCTGGGAAGGGAGGATGGGGGATCACCAGGCAGCTCTGGCACTGTCTTTCCAAGCTCGGAAGAGCTGACTGGCAGCAACTTAGGTCTCTGTTTAGGATGTCACAGTACGTACTGTTCCACGTGTGGGGCTTCAGCCAAAATTCCAAGACAACAGGCAAAGCCTCATGCACTATCCCAATTTAAGAACTTGGAAAATTTAAGAGGACTGTTGTCATTGCCGCCATTGTTGTTGATGTTAGCTGTTCCAGAACTTACTATGTGTTCACAATACAGAGTTTTTCTATCAAATAGGGAGAAATAGGGCAGAAAATGCAACCTAGGAGCTGTGTACCATGAAAAGATAAGAACGAGTTCTGCAGTGGACACGAGTGATGGGGACAGCGTAGGGATAAGATGTCAGCGTGTCTCTCTGTGTGAGGATTAGGTATGGGGAGTACTTCATGCTCCACTTTGGGGCCAAATTCTTGGGGTTTGTGAATTCCTGTGCTTTTCAAGGAGCCAGAGGGTGGAGCAGCAACAGCTACAAAGAGACCCAGAGAAAGCACCTGGGGCCTCCCGCAGCCCCGAGAAGATTCAGTGTGTTACAACCGGAGGCCATGGGGAGCTGGCGAGCACGTGCTACAGACCAGCCTAGACAGGGTTGTGACCAAGACCCGGCCAGATGAGACACAGCTCAGTGGTGGCCCACAATGCACTGGGACTCAATGCCCCACCTCCCTCCACACCCCGCCCTCGCTCAAGCCTAGAGCTGAGTAGACTCTACACCAGTGATGGCGAACCTATGACACGCGTGTCGGAGGTGACACGCGAACTCATTTTTTTGGTTGATTTTTCTTTGTTAAATGGCATTTAAATACATAAAGTAAATATCAAAAATATAAGTCTTTGTTTTACTATGGTTGCAAATATCAAAAAATTTCTATATGTGACACGGCACCAGAGTTAAGTTAGGGTTTTTCAAAATGCTGACACGCCGAGCTCAAAAGGTTCGCCATCACTGGTCTACACCCTGCTGCTGCCCCAGAGGACGAGAAGGGGAGGGAGGGACTCCACGGTGGACTTGATGTGGTGGTTACCTCAATGAGACTGGGTTTTAAACTAAAAGACTTTACTCTGCACATTTTGGTTTTCTGCATCAGAAGAAAATAGGTGGGTCTTGAGCGAGGCTGAATTCGATATTAAGAAACATAAAGGTGTCCTGTGGCCACTCCAGACTGTATAACTAGGCGGTCCCACTTCACACTCGGTTTTAAAGAAAGGTGCATTGAAAACTGGGTCGGAGTTTACCTTAGAGCCTAAACCATCCATCCTCATCGAAGCCAGGTTGCTATCCTGATTCTAGTCATTGCCTTACATCAAAAGAAGTATTTCCATAAATTGACTTGGAGCATTTATAAAAGGAAGCATTTTGCCAACACAATAATTTGATGGGATGAATCCTGCCCTGCCATAGCCAAGCCTGCAAACAAAGCCAAAACCCAGATCTCTAAATAATGGTTTCCTTTCCTTAATCCCCACCTATATGGACACACATCCGAGGGCATCAAATTGCCATCAGGATTCTTGGAAGGGTTATAAGCCTCGTTTACAACAATCGAGATCCACTTCTCAGGTGAGGAGGCAGCAGCACTGATATTCAGTGAGCAAGGAGGGTCTAGAGCAGCGGTTCTCAACCTGTGGGTCGCGACCCCTTTGGCGGTAGAATGACCCTTTCACAGGGGTCGCCTAAGAACATCCTGCATATCAGATATTTACATTACGATTCATAACAGTAGCAACATTACAGTTATGAAGTAGCAACGAAAATAATTTTATGGTTGTGTCACAACATGAGGAACTGTATTTAAATGGCCAGAAGGTTGAGAACCACTGGTCTAGAGTCAGCCTACCAGGGTCAAATGGAATCTTGAATCCAGATAGGTCACCTTGAGCAAATGCTGAGAAGTTGTGTGCCTCGGTGTCTTGATTACAGTATTTCTCTCACAGTTGTCAGAAGTCTTAAGCCAACCTATCAGCATCCAGGATAATGTGCAAAGGAGTGAGTTCTCCATCAGTTTGGATATTCAACTGTAGGTGGGCCACACGCGGCGGGGATGTTGCATTGGACTGCGTCACTGCCGAGATCTTTTCGAACTCTGAGTTCTTTTGAAAAGGAAGGCTCGGTGCCAAAGAACAGAGTCTCCTTTGAGATAAACACCACCGGTGGCTCTCATTTGGAAAAGGAGGCCAAAGACATGACTCTGTTTAAAGCTGAGATAGAAAGAGGCCAAGTCACCCCTGTTGCTGAGTCGGCAGCTGGGGAGTCATGGCGAGTGCACTGGATTTCAGGCAGGAGGCCTGGGCGGGAGTCCCAGCACTGTTCTCGGCTGTGCGGCTCTGGGCAGGCAAGTAATGGATACGCTCTGAAGTTTCTTCACTTGGAAATTGGTTGTACTTTTTTTTTCCTTCTTCTCAAAAGGTACTCATGAGGATTCAATGAGCCAACATGAAATTGCTTTGAAAATGGTAAATCACGGGATGAATATAGGTCTTATCATTTTCAGAGCTCAGATTATACTATACATCATTAGCTCTGAAAATAACATATGTAACCTCAGACCCTGGCTGAGACGAAACTATTATTTTAAACATCATGATGGGTATAGAAGTTGGGAGAATGGCTATTTCAAAATCTCTTGCTTATTTTCTCTATTACTCTAGAGTAGAGATTCCAATTTACCTTGAAGGCAGGTAGCGGTTTTGTTCTGAAAATTAAAAATAATAATCAAAACAGAAACAATGGTACTGGGCCATCTATGTTTATGCAAATATGCCAGCTCTCACTTATTGTTTTAGGAAAAGGGAGGTCATCCTCCACTTGAAGGCTAATGTCTTACACTCAGTACTTGACTCTCTCCCCCCTAAATAAAAATACCTTTTATCGAAGATTTTCTATACAAATTTTCATTCAAATATTTATGGACAGTAACACTATTATGTTAAGTGTTGAGCGAAGAGTGTTGATGAGTCAGACACACTCATTCAGGTGTTAGAGGAAAGATAAAATAGACAAGAATTACACAAATGACTTATAAGCATCGGTGAGAAAGTAAACAGTGCTCTGAGGATCTAGCAGAGGGTCCTCACGTGGAGTTGGGAGGTTTTCCAGAGAAAGGAATGTGGGAGTCGAGCCTTGAAAGATGAACAGGAATTATCTAGGTGGGAGATGCCAGGTGAGGGCAGAATGTTCCAGCAAATGTTTCTTTAGAGTCTCTTTGAAGATAAATGTTTGCTCCTCTGGGTGAATTCTGACTGCTGTGTCTATAAATAATTGTTTATTCTTAGCAAGTTTTGTGTGCTCTTCTCTGAATAAATGTTCTCAGGAGAAGCAAGCTGAGATGAGAAGGACTCTGGAAGGACAAGGATGTGCCACCGTATTTTATGTCTCATCCTAGAGGAGTTGCTATGAAAAGAATAAGACTGTCCCAACCAATGTGGCTCAGTGGTTGAACCAGGAGGTCACCGTTCGATTCCCGTTCCTGGCACATCCCCGGTTGTGGGCTCAATCCCCAGTAGGGGGAGTGCAGGAGGCAGCTGATCCATGATTCTCTCTCATCGTTGATGTTTCTCTCTCTCTCCCTCTCCCTTGGGCTCACTATTGACTGGATATGAGATCCTTCATACAGGGTCTTATGGAATGTAGTCTTGTGGGTTTGATAATCTTTATAGCTTCACTCAGAGCCTAAGGGCAAGATCCCTGTCTGATTGAGCTGGACTGTTACCCTATTTAAGTGGATAATCCCCCTGTCATCCTGGGACAGGACATGGAGACTCACTTTCTGCATATTTCATTAAGGGTCGTCTGGGCTTGATTTTGAACCTAAAAGTAACCCATGAGCAGACCTGGCTGTTAGGAAGTGTTCTCTGCCATGCGCCTCCCTTCTTTTTCCCCCTCCCCTCGCTTTCATTTTTACTGAAATTCAAAGCCTGGGCTCAGCTACGCTCTGCTGAATCAATGGCGCCTTCTCCTTCATGCTTGGCAAGGTGTGGCTGAGGGGAGAGTCCCCTACGGGGGCCTAAAGCAGGGGCGGTGGGAGCATCATCTACATGAGTCCGTGTGCCATGCAACACAATGATCACACGGTAGTCAAAACTGCGAGGACAACATTGACGCTTCCCCTAGCTGTGCTTCTGTAAAACAGCCTGCCACCCATTCTTGTGTGTCTGGGAAACAGCTTCCTGCGAAGAAACATGCTTCCCCAAATGACTTAAGTAGGAGTCACAGATGCTCTTTTGTTGACGTACCTCAGGGCCAGACACAGAACCTCCCGTTTCCCATTCTTTGTCTCAGAAATTACTAGCTGTGATGTCCCCCAATCAACCAAACAAAATGCTTGCTAACCCATCTTTGGTTAAGTTTCTTTCCTCCCCCCAAGCCCCTGAGTTCTGTGAGCCAGGATACAGCCTCTTCTTAATACCCACCCTTTCCCCCAAGAAAAGGCTGACCTCAGAGTCAGACATTCATCCCTTCCACACACCTGGTTATTTCTAGCCTGTGTGCTTCCCAGATAAGAAGAAAACTGGTTTTGCCTAAACCTTGATCATCAACCTTGCAGATCAAATGGTCAGAGAGTTCTATTTGTCGTAATAGTTGAACTCACTGATCACATGATGAGAGAAATAAGCCTTGAAATAATATTTTCAAATAAAGTCTCTCTTGACTAAGTTTGGATTTGTTTTCCATTTGACGGTGATGAGAGACAATAAGTCTCGAGCAGAAGAACATGAGGGACCCCTGTCTGAACACACATGAATTATCTTCCTGGGAAACCCCCAGGACGGATTTTTAAAAATGGGATAAAGAAGGGCAATTAGGTCACAAGTTCTCATGCTATCGTTTTGGCCTTAAATATGAAATGTACACTTATTTTGCAGACAGCTTTAGGGAACAGGGCACTTGGTTTATACATAGAAGAATATTTGATGGGAAAAACACCACGGGTTATAGAATCCAGCCAGCTGAGAGCAAGCTATTCTTTCTCAGATATTGGAAATTGCTCTCGCATTAAAATCTAGCCTATTATGAAGAATAAGCAGTTCAGAAAGAAAAATCCTTATCTCCACAGGCAAAGATTCTGCCTTTGGCAGAACACAGCCAGGAATAACTCCTCTTTCCCCACCTGCCAGGAAATGCAGTCCCTCCTTTTCTCAAAGGTGACCCCCATACCTCTGCGCAACTTTAAAACTCAGTACATTCTATCACCACCGCATCCTATGTTCTGACCTTCTCTGGACATTGAGGTTCTGTCAATCTTCAAGAAAAGCAGGATTATTAATGCTTCAACTTTGTATTGACTTATCAGTTCAATGAAATAGAAGGACTGGGGGTCGGGTAGTGGGGAGGCCAATCTTGACATCAGAAAATCCAGGTTCCATTAACATTTGCTCTGTGATCTTAAGGGCAAGTCACTGAGTTAAGTATGCTCATCTCTAAAGTGGAAATAACAATAGGTATTGAAGAGCATTATTATCAGGATGGATCAGTGGTCAGCACACTGAGGCTTGCGAGCCACATGCGGCTCTTTGGCCCCTTGAGTGTGGCCACGAAGTTTCAATCGCACTGTACGTCCGCGCCTGCACGTGGTATTTTGTGGAAGAGCCACACTCAAGGGGCCGCGTTTGCCAACCACTGGGATGGATAGTCACTACATACACTATGTATGAAAAGGTGCTTGGGCCTAGCCAGCGTGGCTCTGTGGTTGAGTATTGACCTATGAATCAGGAGCTCACAGTGCAATTCGTGGTCAGGACACATGCCTGGGTTCAATCCCCCGTGTGGGGTGTGCAGGAGGCAGCCAAAAAGTAATTCTCTCATCATTGATGTTTCTATCTCTCTGCCCCTCACACACATATATATATTTATTTATTTATTTAAAAAGTGCTTGGTACTTTTCATCCAGGGCTTCCATTTTCTCTTTATCAAGTCCAACACAATAATTGGTATCCATCACTCAAAGTTGATTATTTAACCAACCTTACAGTTATTGTGCTTAGAGTATATTGAAATAGCCTCCTAATTTTCCCTCTTTTTGCCTTTTTTTCATATTCACTGTGGTAGTTACATTGGTATGTCTGAAACTAAATGGGTTTGTGTTACTCTTCTTCCTACCATCCTCCAACAGCTCCCATTGGTTCCAGGCCAACGTCCAAGCTCTTCGGCCGTGAGAGACTCTCCAGGATCTGGCTCTTCCCAGCCATATGCTCATACGGAAACTACCAACTCATCAGAGGTTGATATGAAGTAGGTGAGTACTCTTTCGTTGTTTTTTTTGAATGAAAGAATAAGGGACAGACAAGTAAATGTATGAGGCCATTGGTGCAAGGCCAGTTGAATATTCTACATGGGTTCTGGGTCACTTTCATTTTGTGGGAAAGTGTTTAGAGAACAAGGAACCCCTCTGACTAGATGTGCACTCACTACAGTCAGCATCCACACAGCTGGGAACAAAAGACGATTCTGCTGGTAGATATTTTCCCCCAGATGTTGGCTCCGGAGAAGCTTTAATAATAGAAAAACCTCAAAGGCTAAGTCTGTTGCTTAAGTTTCCCTTTGTTCATATCAACATCTGAACAGAGATAAATATGCCTTTTCCCCATGTAAGCGAAACTCCCAGGGAGCAAATGTCCACCTCCATTGATTTCAAACCGTAGCTATGGAGAAATTATACAGTAGTTCATTAAACATAGTCTCCATCCTTCCCTCACTCCCAATATATCTCACAGACAGTAAGATTTAGCTTCTATAACACCAATCTCCTTCCCTCCTCCCTCATCCTGCCTTAATAATCTCCTTCCCAGTTAGTATGTTATCATTTTAATAGGAGCAAGCTAGTAATTAACCAGAGGCTTACATTTGTAGCATACATTAGGAATGAACAATGGCGAAATGTTAGGAACCATGGTAAACAACTATAAAACATCATTAGACAGAGAATGGTCAGAAAGGGGAATGGTGCCTCCTCTTTGATCTTCATTCATTATTCTTAGAACATTTAGCTATTTATGTGCAGCGAGTGTCCTCTGGAAAGGGTAGGAGCAGCCTGCTTTGCTTCACAGCACGGACGGTGTTAACTGTGGCAGCCCCGTACAACTGATTCTTCCCCTCAGTGTGGCCCAGGCAGTAAAAACCCTATGTTCTTGGCTACTCAGATTCCCTCTGAATGTTGGCCTCTGTTTCGAACCCATCTTTCTGAAAGTACCCAGAGCTGCTATGTTTATGTATAACAGGGAGTGAGAGATGTAATAAAGCCAAGATCGATTGCCCGGTAATAGCCATGATTCCATAGACATTAAAGGGTATTTGTAATTTAGGTCTCATAATGTGGCCTAACTCCCTATCTTGTGTAGTTATTGATTTTTCAATACTAGGACAGCCCCAGCAAGCCTTTCAGGGCTATGTCTTCCCTGCTCCATGCAGCCAAGAACAAAAACCCGTCTCTCATAGGAGGCCAGCCTAGAGAAGGGTCTTCTACTCTGACAGTTACAAGGACTCTCTGGTTTTTTAACTTGCTAATGTGGTTCCTGCTTACTCTTCACACCCCGCCCCCCTCCCCGCCCCAATGTTTTCAGTTAAAGAAACAGTATTAGGAAGAGGTGTTTTACTATCTGGCGGTTGCCAGTGAAGACGCGCTGAAAAGCAACAGCCGCCACCACTGAGTGACAATGATGCTCTAACAGTGATGTCCTGAAATGACCCATTACCTGTAACGACATTCCCAAGGCCCTGTCGCACTGACCCAGCAGCTACCAGGCCTCGGAAAGCATGAAGACAGACTGGCTTTATTACAGGCGAAATATCAGCCCAGGGCAGCCTTCAGGCAAACATATACTACCACCATCCTCTTCCTCCTCCCCCTCCTCCTTCCTCTCCCCTCCCCCTTCCCTTCCCCCTTCTCCTTTCCCTCCCTTCTTCCTCCTCTTCCTCCTGTCCTTGCTCTTCCCAATGAGTCCTTCAAGAGTCTTTGCTATCATCGCTGGGTTCCAGGTCAGACCCTTGCTCTGGAAGGATTTTTCCTCTGTGAAAGGCCAGATCAGTTCTATTCTCCCATAGCTCTACAGGCGCATAACTGAAGCTTTTGGGCTTCCACCATAGTAGACCTATTAGATAAATACTATATTAAGAGCTCAAGATCAAAGACTAAGTAGTACTTGTCACTATATCCATGCTGGCCTGGTTTTGTGTTTCTCTAAATAGGGTCCTTGTTCTATATTTGTATAATTAAGCTTTTTGTTGTTGTTGTTAACCCTCACCTGAGGATATTTTTCCATTGATCTTTTAGAGAGAGTAGAAGAGAGAGGGAAAGACAGAGAGAAACATCAATGTGAGAGAAACACATCCATTGGTTGCCTTCTACTCGTGCCCCAACCAGGGACCTGGTCAGGGAGGAGCCTGCAATGTATGTGCCCTTGACCAGAATCAGACCGGGGACTCTTTGGTCCATGGGCCGATGCTCTATTCACTGAACCAAACTGACTAGGGCTGTATGATTAAGCTTTTACTCTTTCCTAAATCATACAAGAAAAACCCCACAGGGAAATGACATACATTCATATTCTGACTCTACTTCTGGCCATATCCCATGACCTTGGGTATGTCCTTTTAACCTTGAGGAACATAGATTCCTCATCTGTGTTAAACTCTTCTCTGCCTAACCCAAAGGCTAAAGCAGCAGTTCTCAAATATTTGTTCTCAGAAATCCTTTAAAATCTTAGCAACTAGTGATTACCTCAAAGTGATATTTTTTCCTTCAAATGTGGATTTTTTTCTATTATTATTTAATTAAAAGTTAATAGTGAGAATTTTAAAAATACATTTATTCTTTTAAAAATAAGCATTTTATTAGATTAACAAATATTTCATTAAAATATGTATTAGTCTTTCTAAAAACAAGAATTTCATTACATGTTAACAAATATTTTTTATTAAAAACACTTTTTCAAAATATTAATGAGAAAAGTTAGCTTATATTACATATTGAAAGATCTTTTTAGTGCCTGGTTTAATAGAAGACAACTAATTCTCACATCTGCTTCTGTATTCAATCTGTTACAATCTGTCCCTTTGGTTGAAGTACATGATAAAAACTTGGCCTCCCCAAACATACAGTTGGAAAAGGGTGGAGTATTATTATAGACACTCTGCCATTTAACTGCACTAAAACTAGAGAAGCAGTAGCCCATTAAAGCTTAGTTAAATGTGGAATCTGAAACCATATCAATGAACTTTTATAATCTAGTGAATTAAAATCTATTTGCACTTTGAATAGGTTTTTTTACTCACACATATTTTAGTTACACTGGTCATTTGAAAAATGTTGGTTTCGAAGATTTTCAACATGTTGACATATTTTAATATACTATATTTAAAAATCACAGTTGTAAATATCACTCACTACAGATCTCAGCGGAGAAGTCTAAATAAAAGCTGTCAAACTTACTGTGACAGATATCAGTTTTACAAATCCCAATATTTATCCAAAAACTTGGTTTTGATCATTGGTCAAGAAGGCTGTCAATTGCCGTCCTTGATGTAGAGAACTCACTACACTCAATCTGGAGAATCGATCTGCCCAGTCCTCGAGCCTATAGGGCCATTGTCTGTTAGTTGTTCTAAGCAAAAATGGTATTCTGTGAAAACAGAGCTGGTTCAACTTGTAGCTCAAGCAACTGTACCGTGCTTTCTTGTACACTGCACTTTGGTATGCAGCAGAAATATTTTAGCCCACATTTCCCAAACTGGGTGCCGGAGCACCCCTACGGCACAAGAAGCTCCGCAGATACTCTACATTTTCAAGGCAGACACAGTGACATCTACTGGACATCAGGCAAAAATCAACATGCCACAGGAAAAGACACTGGCGTCCAATCTGATCCCAAGATTTGAAAAATTGGTGCAGGGACCAACAGGCACATCCCATTAGCAGTTGATTCTATTCATGACATATATTATTACTTCTTTCAATTTATATGTATATATTTTTTTCAAATGGCCACTAAATCATTTCAACCTAACCACTTAATAAATGGAACTGGTGGTTTAGTTTGTTAGCTTACTCATTTGCTCCCATAAAACACATGAGTGAGACATGGAGAAAGCTGAGGAGCTTGATCACACAGAATATCAGGCAGTTACATACTCAAAGTTAGATATGTAATAAAAGTAACATTTTCACCACTTTATCAAAGACAGTCTTAACCAAAATTGCCTCTCCTTTTTTTCCTGAAAGTGCATGGTGGTGAAAACTAAAATAATTACTAGAATAGTTTGGTGCCAGCCTTGATTGGTGCTAAAGTGCCAACGGTTATACCAGCCATTGCTTTTGCTGCACCAGTAAATGTCAACACAGTGAAAAAGGCAACTGATTTCTCACTGTTGCTATGAAAATAGCTTTGACCTTACAAACCCATTTGACCTTACAGGGGCCATACGCTGAAAACCACTGGATTGAAAGAATGATCAAATATAATCAATGTGAGAATGTTCCATGTCACATAAAACGATGGACACATTCTGCTCAGGAATGTCTTGCTCTCTCCTGTCTTATTGCGTTAAGTCCTTGCCTTGGAAAACAGTGGCCCCATGCTGGGTGTATGAAGCTGTTCTTTGTCCTTAGTTTTGAGAAGGAATCATCTAACCTGAAACTCTAGATCTGGGCTTCTTGCAAGTTACTGACAAAGGCCCTAGTTTCCTGCATGTTTGTCACTCTCAGACTTGTGCCAACAAGATCCACTGACTGAGGCAGAAATCTTGAC
This sequence comes from Myotis brandtii, assembly GCF_000412655.1. NCBI lineage: Eukaryota > Metazoa > Chordata > Mammalia > Chiroptera > Vespertilionidae > Myotis > Myotis brandtii. The sequence continues at coordinate 1,129,735 of NW_005371287.1, forward strand.
ATCAAATAACAGAATATAATGGTGAATTTAAGCAAAAAAAACGAAAAAAGGAATTGATCGAAAAGGAAGTAGGGAGCTCACAAAGGCTGGCAGGAACCAAGGGAGGAGCAGCAGAGACAAGATCCCACCCCAGATAAGGGCGCCTGGGATGTCACAGCTGCCTCGGGACCCCCACCATCTCATCACTGAATTCCTGACTGCACTGCAGCCGCTGCAGATAACCTCTGACAGGCTGTCCACCTTGGCGTCACTCTCGCAGGATTTAACCTCCTGGCGGAGCAAGTGATTGACTGTAGCTCCGTCATGGACCCGTGCTCTGTCAGGAGGCAGTGAGAGCATGAGTCTTTCCTCATTCAATTGCTGACTCCCATCCGTTTAGAGCTTCAGCTAAGATAGAAAAGGTGTTCGATGCTGAGCAGTTAAACTGACAAACGCCAATACTGTTCACTCCAAATATACATTCTTTCCATCCTACAATTTTAAAAAATATCCTGCATAAAGTGGCTCCTAAGGAGAGAGATTTTAAAAATATATTCTGTGGTTCCGTCTCGCTGCGATCTCAATGTATCCTGGTGATACCTCTTTCTCCTACAGGTAGTTGTGATTTTCCCATAATGCTCTGTATCTATCACTCTTAAACTCTTCATCAAATAATTGGGGGAGTTGAAGGAAATCTGAGACATTTGTTAAATGATGGAGCTACATAATTAACCCATCAAGGAAGGACATGTAGACAGATGCTATAGTACTTAAATGTGCAACTGTTCAGTATGTATTGTAATTGATACTTAGGGCTTCTCTGTCTCTCAGCCAGCATTTTGGTTCTTTAGAAGTGAGTTACTTTAGCTCGTGACTCAAATGTTTATGCCTACAGGATCGGAACACTTAGGACTGAAGTTGTTTACCATTAACTGTTAATACTAGTAGTGCCAGGAAGTGCTCAGTGTTCCAGGGAATCTCTGTATGCCACTAATACTCTTTCTTATCCCCATTGGTTAGCAACAACCCTGTTTCCCTGAAGAGCTGGGCTCAACCACACTAGGCAATGCCATAATCCCTGTTGTAGCTTGTTTCCTTCGTGTTAAGAGGAGCCTGAAACGGTCCGGCAGGAGCAATGAACTGTTTTTCAATCCCCAGGTAAATGCATTCTTCCTTTGGTACCAAAATTTGTAAACCAGTAGAGGCAAGAGTAGCAAGGATGGAAAGCAAAACGTACACAAATGGTTCATTAGAAGCAATTATCACAGAAGCCTTTCCCAACGCTGCCTGTCATGGTCCTGCCCCGTCATTTAGAGCCACGGGAGGGTCAGCGCCGCATGCTGATGCCTCTTCAGAATGTGCTCTATTGAGAAGACAATGAGGTGTTTTCCCAGCAGCACCACAACGGATCTCTAATATCCTATTTCACTATCACACAACGCCAGCTCCTTCAGAACGATGGGTTATGTCATGCAATCACTCAATAACTTTTTTAAACTATAAAGTGTATTTGTTGGAAAAATAAGTAATGCATAATTCACCACATATGGGAGATCATGATGGAATAAAAGGCATCCAGTAGGTGTTGAAGTCGAGTATTACTTCACTCAATAACTTTTTTTAACTATAAAGTGTATTTGTTGAAAAAAAAATAAGTAATGCATAATTCACCATGTATGGGAGATCGTGATGGGATAAAAGGCATCCAGTAGGTGTTGAAGTCGAGTATTACAAACAGGAAATAAAGGGACGCAAGTCAAATGGCAGTGCGATGTTTATTCCAGTAGGATTTCCCTCTGCCATGATCGGGGTCCGATATTATCAGTCTACGTTCTGCAAGAACATAACACAGTAGCTGGAGCTTAGAACTGGTTGTGTTGCTCATGAGAGCTGGAACTCTCAGCAGCGGAAGCGGGGAGTTTTTATTAGGGAAAGTGTGGACACATATACACTTCCATCGCTCCCATGATAACCCCCGAGTGGAACCTACTGGGAAACCACTGGGGTGAGTGAAAATGAAGTTGCCCCACGTCCATTCTGTTCGAACAGTCAATTCTCCATCCAGGATGTTTTTCTGTTGGTCCACTTGTTTTATCTTGTCTTTGGTCATTCATATAGGACATTAATATGACTGCATTATAAGCCTATGCTAAGGAACGCATGCATATATCTTCTGTTCAGATGATTAGCCAATGCCAGGGAATGTCTGTGGGTTATTTTAGGTCATAGCTTCTTTGAAAAGTGAATATTGAGAAGCATTTTCAATGTTCTACTCACTGGGGAGAATTCCCCCCCACTCTCTCCAGTGTCTTCTCGGAGGGAGACCGTGACGCTCAGTCCACTTCTAATTATACGAATCTTTGAGGCAGAGCCACGGATAAACCAGACGTGATATATTTTCCTCCTGGATTAGTGATTTATGGGTAACTTTCCAGGTGGCCACAGATGTGAGCTTGAGTGAGACGCGCTGCACGTAAGTAGGACACTGGGAAGTGTGAAAAAGCTCATGCAATTTACTCACAAAATCCGAACCTACGTGACCCCAATTCTGCAAACACACTGGCAACTGACAGCAGTGTGCTGCTGGAAACTCTCGATTTAATGCCAAGGTGAAGGAAACGACACCCGGGGCAGGATAGGAAGCCGAGGTAGCATAGCTTCCTGGTGACCCATAAACAAGCATCTAGTAAGGGATTGGCAGGCTTCTCTTGTAGGGGCCACTATTTTAGTTTTGGGGGGTCATACAGTCTGTATCCTCAACTCAGCTGTGCTGTGGTAGTGTGAAACCAGCCAAGGGATGAAGAAAAACAAACACCTCATAGATAGACAACAGCACGTCATTATCAGAGGGAAAAGGGGGTGGGGGAGGCAGGAGATGGTAAAGGGGGGATAAATGGTGATGGAAGGAGATATGACTTGGGGTTGTGGACACACAATACAATATTCAGATGATGTATTGTAGAACTGTACACCTTAAACTTATATCACTTTATTAATTAATGTCACCTTGACAAATTCAATAGAAATAGACAAGGAAATGAGTTACTATGTCCTAATAAAAATGTATTGACAACTGTCCAATCTCAGAGGGAAGGCAAAGGTGGGTGAGTGGATGGGAAGAGATCAACCAAACAACTTATATGCATACATGCAAAACCCATGAACACAGATCATAGTGTGGTGAAGGCTGGGGCAGAGGGGGCAAGGGCAGGCTAGAAGGAGTCATGGAGAAAGAAAGGGAACATATGTAATACTTTCAACAATAAATATTTAAACTTAAAAATATGTTTACTGACAGAGATTTGAATTTCATGTAATTTCAATATGCCAACATCATCGCCAACAACAAAAACAATTAGCTACTACTTCATGGGCATTTTCCATGGGACAGAATTGTACTTAGTGCCTAAAGAGTATGGTCACAAATTCTTACCACTATGTCTCACTGATCAGGAAACTGTAATGAATTTCTGAAATTCATATAACTTCAGATTGAGGGGTCTGTAATTTGAATTTAGGTCTCCTTGATTCTCAAAGACTCAGTCCTTGGAGCTTTTCTGTCTCTCTTTTCTCTCTCTCTCTCTCTCTCTCTCTCTCTCTCTCTCTCTCTCTCTCACCTACTCTCATTACCTTGGTGATCTTAACCATTTTCTCACATTTTAGTACCTGTTATAAGCCAAAGACTTCCAAATTCATGTATCTGGCACTTACCTCTCTCCCAAACTTCCTACTCATTTATCCAATTGCTTGTTCTGACTATGTATTCAATTCCTAACTGACTTCATATATTCTCTTCATTGCAAGAACAAGAGAATTTAACTCTTACCTCCATTCCCTCTAACTCTCTCTTGCATCACTGAGCACTTTAATATTTTTCCTTGTCATATAGGTTAAATGAACACAAGTAAAATGCATGCTGGACTCTATCACACTTATTTATTTGTGGGTTGCTTTGAACTCCAGGCTGGGTCCACAGTGCAATGAAAACCATAAGGGAAGGTAAAAGTGATGTTTTCCTTAATTGATTCATCTTCTTGCTCAAACTGGAAATTGAAAAGGAGAGTCTTGAGTAAACACTTAAAGATATTGAGGAAGTTGGCTATGCATGTCCGTGAAAGAAGCTTTCCAGGCGGAGGGGCTTGAAACAGAAGCTTGCTTCGTGTGCTCAAAACACAGAAGAGACCAGTGGGATGGCAAAGAGATCAGTGAAATGGTGAGAATAATAGGAGATGAGTTAAGAAAGGGATTTGGGAGACTCAAAACACAAGAGGTCTTGTAAATGATTGTAAGGAGGCTGGTTTTTACTCTGATAGATCTAGAAAGCCCCTGGAAGGCTTTGAATAGAGGAATGGCATGTTTAAAAACATAATTTTTTAAGACTCTCCGGTGGCTGGGTTGAGAACACAGTATAGAGATGAAAGAACGAATACAGGGATACTCCTATGGTTTTACTAGGTTTCCAAGTAAGAAAAGATGGTGGTGGCTTAGATGACAACTATGGAGGTGATGAGAGGGTTCTTGGATTCTGAATATATTTTCAGGGCAGAATTTACTGATGGGTTTTATTTTGCATAATAAGGTAAGTGAAGTAAAACCTGACTCAGGTTTTTATCCTGAGCAAATAGAAGGATGGAGTTGGCATCAACCTAAATGGAGAAGAGTGTGAATAGATTTAAAGTGAGCAAGATTAGTCCAGCCAGTGTGACTCAGTGGTTGAGCATCAACCTATGAACCAGGAGGTCATGGTTCGATTCCTGGTCAGGGCACATGTGGACTTGATCTTCAGTAAGGAGCATGCAGGAGGCAGCCCATCAATAATTATCTCTCATCAGTGATGATTCTCTCCATCTCCCTTCCTTTCTGAAATCTATATATATAATTATTTTACATATACAATATACTAGTGCCCTGGTGCATGGTTTTGTGCACATTGAAAGGTAACTAATTAGAAGGTGGCCGGCGGGGCAGGACTGGGCAAGATGAGCCGGACACACCCTGGAGCCAACCTCTCTCCCAGGCCAGCTGCACCTGGGATGGCGCCTCAGCTCAAAGGGCATCTGCAGAGTGAGTGAGGTCCCTCCAGCAGGTAGGGTCCCCCAGCCTGGCCTGCAGGGATCAGGTCGAAACCAGCTCTCCAACATCCCCTGAGGGGTCCCGGATTACTAGAGGGCAGTTCACCACAGCTTGGCAGCTCCTGCATTGAGCGTCTGCCCCCTGGTGGTCAGTGTGCGTCATAGCTACCAGTCAGACAGTTAGGCAGTCACTTAGCCTTTTATATGTAGAGCTATAGATTGAGCAAGATCAGAAGTTCCACTTTAGCTATGTTGTCTTCTTTTTTAAAAAATTTAAATTCTTTATTAAAGTATTACGTAAGTTTCCTTTTTCCCCCATTGACCTCTTCCTTACTTCCCCCCACCCCCAGCACATGCCCTCATGCCCTCCACCCCCATCTGTGTTCACTGATTATGCTCATATGCATGCATACAAGTCCTTTGGTTGATCTCTTACCCTCTCACTCCCCGCCTTCCCTCATAGTTTGGACAGTCTGTTCGATGCTTCTCTGACTCTGGTTTTATTTTTGTTCAACATTTTATGTTGTGCATTATATTCCACAAATGAGTGACATGTGATATTTATCTTTCTCTGACTGGCTTATTTTGCTTAGCATAATGCTCTCCAGTTCCATCCATACTGTTACAAATGATAAGAATTCCTTTTTTTTTTACAGCAGCATAGTATTCCATTGTGTAGATGTACCACAGTTTTCTAATCCAAATCATCCACCTGGAGATGCCAAGTGAGCAACTGGATAAATGAGTCAGCAAAGTGTTACTCAGTGCCCCTCGAGGACACATCGCGGGTCTCTCATATTTGTGCCAGCCTCCTCTGTGTGTCCTGCTGTCTTAACTATCCTGAATTTGACTGCTCAACTGAAAAAAAAATGCATTGAAAGGATTGAAAGGGGAGGATCCTATAACCACCTTCCCTACAGCACCATCTGATGCTCCAGCCACTTCTTCCATAGAGAATGAATTCACACCAATAAGTTTACTAAAAAACGTTATAAAAGAGAGAGAGAATAAATGCTTATAAGCAAACACTCTTCCAGAAACCATAGCCACAAACCCTGGCTCATTCTTTTATAAAGACTCCTAACAAACAAAATGTGCACCAGATTAGAATGTATATATGTCTTAACTGAATAGGTTAAGTAGAGCAATTCGGATGAGGCCCAGATCCCCCCTTGTGGCTTCCCACTAGCTCTCTGCTCTCCTGAAACTAGTACACATTGATGGCCATTCATTTTACTTAAAAATACGTAAATTAAAAATAATCTATTAAGTGAGCAAACTTATGGTATTGCCCAATCAAAAGTAATGTATTTTAGAGTTTTATGAGGACTCTCAATTCAGAATTTTACCAGGAAATCTGGTCCCCAAGCCCAGCAAAGTGGAACAATCTGTGCAGTACAAGGGTTCTCGCCAGTAATGGAAGTTCCTCCATGTTTCACGGAAGGATACTTGGTCAGATATAAAGCATCAAGACTACTGTGAGTTAGTTGTAGTTTTCAGTTACTACTATTCTTACTTTTTAATATAAATAAGTGCTGTTAATTGTCCTCTGTTATTGTCAATGTTTTTTGTGGGTTCTTTAACTCTGTAAGGTACGGTGGTTCACATTTAAATTAACAATCATTTAAACTTCAATTTGCTGAATGACACGATTTAAAGCACAATTTTCACTGAGTCACTCCATCACAAAATACTTCCCCGAGCATCTGTTCTGGGCCAGGCGCTGTTCTGAGTGTGGGGGTACAGCACTGAGCCAAGCAGGCCAAGGGCGCAGCCCACATGGAGTTTAAGTGAGCCATCCACACCCCACTGTGGGGTTTTTAGTGGTTTTGTTTTGTTTTATTGATTTCAGAGAGGAAAGGAGAGGGAGGGAGAGAAAAAAGTCAATGATGAGAGAGAATCATTGATCAGCTGCCTCCTGCAAGCCCCACACCAGGAATTGAGCCCGAAACCATGGCATGTGCCTTGACGGGAATCAAACCATGACCTCCTGGTAGTCGCTCAACCACTGAGTCACATGTGCTGGGCTCCACACCCTACTGTTAAAGTAAATGTGTAACAATCTCTGCTAAGGTTTGCTTTTATTTTGACATCATTTCAATAACTGAGTTCTTTTGCAAGTGGAACAAAGGATGGCATAGGTGACGTCAAGGGAATTTCCTCATGAAAGTGAAATACAGTCAAAACTGGTTGATAATTCAACACTAAATGGCGTTTACATTTCTCCGGTTCTCTTCTTCAGGGATGCTGCTCGGGGAACTCTTGTGGACAAGAGACTAAAACAGCATTTTTCAAATAGACTCCAGCTAAAACCCACAGAATTCTGCTTTACTGCCTGCCTAAATGTACTCATTTAAACCCAAAGTTCCCCTAATAAATTGAACACGGCACACCCATCACGTAGCCCAACAGCAACAACTGAGCCACGCAGCCTCCCCTTTGAGCCTGTGCCACCTCCCTCTCCCCCAAACCAATCTGGGCTTTTGTTTCCCGCTGGTACTTTAGCTAAAGCGTCGCTGCATGTTTTCTGGGCAGCAAATATAATTCCAATACAGGCAAGTCGCTTGGTGGAAATTACTCATGGTTCAGCAAATGTGAGTTGCACAACAGAGGAATGGGCTTCGTAATCATTCCATTCACTGGTCTGAGCTGAACTTCTGATGGGAAATGGCATGAGGCTGACTCACTGCTGCTCCCCAAATCACCCAGACACTCCAACGATGGGGAGAAGAGAGGTGTTTCCAAAACGAATCCATTGTTATAAATATATGTCCTAGTATATGTATTTTAATTCCTAGAATTCATTTTTCATTGTCATCCTCACAACACAGGTTTTGAGGATGGTAATTCTGCTTTCTATTAAGGTCTCACCTCCTCTTGTCTGTTTGATATGCGGCATCCTAATCCTCTCTGCTTTGTCATTTGTAAAGTGGGGAAATTTATATCCATATTGCAGATTTTAAAACTAGAGATAAACTAATAAAATTTATAGCACTTAATTGAGACTTAATAGGTGCTCATAAGACATATTATTTGTTTAGTAAATGGTAGTTTTCTGCCCTTTCATTTCAGAATTTGAATAAGCTTCATGTCTGGCCCATTCACAATGGAGCAGTATTTAAATTTAATGTGTGTATGTGTATGTAAAAAACTCGAGACAGTGAGAAAGAAAAGGAGCCTCACAGATTAACTAATCTCATGGCTTATTTGTTTAATATACAAGATGTTTTCTTTAACTGAAAGTTCCTTTGACATTCTGATATGAATAAATAAAAAGATGGGTGATGCTGGTCAGAACAGGAGATAAGGCCTAGAATTACATTTCCCCCCAGAATTGAGCCAGAAGAACTTCACTCACCTTCTTTGGCTCCCTGCAGCCTAGTTTGAAGGCTATTGACCACATCTTCTATTGTACAGATGAAGCAGTTTAGAACCAGACTAGACAAAAGACTTTCCCAAGATCAATAGATACCAGCTGGGATTAGAATCTAGGTTTGCAACTCAGAGGCCAAAGTGTTATACTCAGCTTATCTATTTCATTGATTCAATAGATATTTAAGGACAGACTATTGTGCCAGGCACTGTGCCACGTTTTGCAAGAATTAAATGTGATAAAGTCTTAGCCTTGCTCTTGAGCAGATGAACTAAAGAGGACGCTGTTGACCACACCCCAGAGTAAGTTCCAGATGGAATGTGGGAACTCCTCCTAGAGGACACACGAAGTACCATGGACAAGTGACAAGAGGAGCGATTTGTGTAGTGCTGGAACTTACATTCTGGATGCCAAGAGTAACTGCTTTAAAGAGAGCCTTTAAAGAATAGAATCATCGCCGGGCAGAAATACAGAGAGAACATGCCAAGAATAAGACAGAGGCTGCACAAAGGCATGGAGTCAGGGAAGCATCTTCTAGGAATAATGAACACTTCGCGTTTGGTGTGCCAGAATTACCTAAGGGGGATGGTGAGAAATGAGAATTCAATTTTAATTTTGTTCAAAGTTATGTAGGGTCTTGAGTGCCTGGCTAAAAGGCTTGGACTGGATCCTGTAGGCAGTGAAGAGCCATCGAGAGATTATGAGGACTTGAAGGAAAGATTTGGAGCTGTGTCTCAGGAAGGCTGTCCTGGTGCTAATTTGGAGCAAAACCTGCATTTAACAACCTGACAATGTTATCAGTGGGGAACACTGATGCTGGGGGGTGGGCTTCTCCGATGTCTTGAGAAAAGGAATTTCCTGAGCCTTGCACAGGAGGATGAGATATTATAGAAAGTTATTTCTGTGGCATTAAACCCCTGAGTTCCCAAGGTCCCATTGCCCTCTGTCCTGCCATGGAACAAGTGGAGCTGTGACTCCAGAAGAGCTGGGATTAAAGCCATTGTCCAGAGTGTCCCTTCCATGTTGCCATAGTCCATGCAGCATCAGGCTAGCTTAACTCAGTGTGTGTTCCCTGCTCATCCATCCGTCCATTGCGTGGGGGGTCTGCATGGTCATGGGTCATGTGGCTTCTAGGAACACAAGAGCCACAAGGGCCAAAAGTGCCAAGAGCCACAAGAGAGCAAACTCCTTTGTCTGGGGAATTATGTTCCCAAGTTTCATGGGCTTGTAGTGGCCCCACCCCCTCTGGTCAATTCAGGGTTCCCCAGGTTAGATTGACAGGCACCTTCCCTATGTCACCCATACTTCACTACACATGTGCCCATCTCCACTTTGTCGAGTCCCTGCCCCCAGTACTTTGCCTGGAATGGACTGTGTTTCCCTGGGGAGTGTGAAGTTGCAGCTTCCTGGTGAAGCTGCCCAGATATATGCTTATAATGTCTGGCTTCCCTTTTGTTCCTTTCCTACTATTAATAACCAGCTAATTACAATGTTAATAAAAATAACTTAGATGACTCCATTATCTGTTTTAATACATATATCCTAATGAGTTAAGTTTTCAGTAGTCCATCTCTTGTTTTCTATACCAACTGATCACTAAATGTGCTGCTTTTTTTCTCTCTTAAGTCTGGGAAGAAGAGAAAGATGCCACTATTTATTCAGCACTTACTACCTAATAAATGTTAATATTTATTCTATTCTCTCTCAATGTGGGAATTATACCTGTGGTTTTCAGATAAGCCAGTGATACAATACGTTGTCCAAGTCACACCGTTAGTACAGGATAAAGGCGAGGGCCTGTGTAACTCTACAGTGTTTGCCTCTGCTCTGTGAGTTTGTAGGACATGCTAGCATCAGAGTCACCGTGGTCTACAGCAGGGTCTGAAAGCTGAGAATTCCCTGGAGGCAGGAGGATAGATATTCTCTTGGTAAGGAAAACATTTCTTTAGCAAAGGGTAACAGGAATGCTCAACAGTTAGTCACCAAAGGTTCACACCCTTCAAACCCTGTGGTGAGGTTGCAGTAAGACCTGGAAACTTATGCAAGGCCTTGAGAATAGCAAGCCAGATAGGCTGGGCCACAGGCAAGGGAGGCCTGAGAACAAAACAGAAATGCCCTCTGGGAAATGCATGCAGGGAGACTGGCACCCTGACTAGTGAATGCTTTCTGTAAAAAGTTTGATGTTATGCCCTGACCAGTTTGGCTCAGTGGATAGAGAGTCAGCCTGTGGACTGAAGGGTCCCAGGTTCGATTCCGGTCAAGGGCATGTATCTTGGTTGCAGGCATATCCCAAGTAGGGGGTGTGCAGGAGGCAGCTGATCGATGTTTCTCTCTCATCGGTGTTTCTAACTCTCTATCCCTCTCCCTTCCTCTCTGTAAAAAATCAATAAAATATATTTTTTTAAAAGTTTGATGTTATTTGAGTCTGAACCACAGGCTCTGCTCACATGATCTGAGTTAGTCTGTTCAGGGAAGGTTAATGCATGGGGTTGGGGGGGGGAGAAGGGGGAGTTACTTGGACTTAAACCCATGAAAAGAAAAACTGTTAAGCTCATGATCCAGGACCACTTCTTTCTCATTTCACTCATGTCTTCTGCAAACAAAATTTCTAGACAACCTGAAACATTGAAATGTAAAATCTTCCACCTCATATAATACACTCACACTGCACCAGCAGGGGGTATTCATGAAACCAGGAAATACCTGTTTTGATTGTCTGTGATCAAAACCAGCTCTCATACTTGCTAGTTAGATGACTTAGCGCTTGTTAATTAACTTCTTTTTTCCTCAATTTACTCATCTGTAAAATAGGATGCGAAAACCTTTTACCTCATAGAGGAGAATTAAATAAATTAATATAAGAAAAAGCTCTTAAAGCAGTTCTTGGCATGTAGTATGCACTATATATAATACATATTTTCTATTATTTCATTATTATTATTATTATTTCCACTAACAATGTGATGATGATGATGACGACGACGACACAGTCTCAATGCCCAGAACACAATTGCACAAAGTAGATATAAATGATATCTGTTTAGTAAATAGGTGGATTAATGGAACTTCTACCAAAGTAATTTCTACCAAATTAATGTCTACCAGAAATTTAATTAATTTCCACCCAAGTAATATCAAAGATTTTAATACAAAGATTTCAGGATTGACTGCTCACTGAGGCAAAGCATTCAATAAATTCAGATTCATGGTACACAAGGTGCAAGGTGATTAGCATTCATATCCTCCTGGCCCTTTATAGAGCAGTTAAATCAAAAGTGATATTTGGGAGAAGCATCACAACTAATGTTGCACTCTATAGAACATCTGAAGACTTCCAGTGACGGCCAAAAAAAAAAAGGATAGTATTGATTTAGCACTGTTAATTAGCTACAAAATCCTTAGAAAGCTTTCTTCCTTTGATCCAATCATTTCATTTATAAAATAAATATACCCACAAAAGAAAAAAAAAGCTTATGCACAAAGATATTCTCCATAATATCATTTATAATAGGAAAAACTCAATTAGCTAAACATCTTACTACAGCAAGATGAATAAAGAAATCGGCAAACATACCACAAAAGGAATATCAGCCAGACATAGGCTAAGAAGGTTGGTCATGTTACACAAAGTTCTCTTAGAAGATATTTCTATCAGTATGTAGGAATGATTGCCAAATTCCTGAGCGGGGGGCGGGGGGACTACAACACATTTTCCCAGGACATGTTTTATTTAACTATGGTTTATGAAAAGATCTAGACGTTCTTTGAAACTTCTGAATTTTATGCTGTTGACATAAGAAAACATTCACACCTGTAAAGAATTTGTGTGAGTTTATTTGAGCCAAATTGTCGACACCTACCAGGAAGCAGGATCTCAATGTATTGGGATAATGTGCCCATGAATGGCAGTTTTTCACCTTGTTTTATACATTCCAATCAAAGGAGTACACATAAGTGCGTTACATGGAAGCCAATGGTGATAGATTAGGGAGGTGGAGGAAAGCAAAGCGGGGGAAACCTCTGGAATTGGATAAAAAAGTAAAATAATAGACACATTCTTCTTCTACATAGGTGGGTAGAGGATAGTTAACAGTCAGCAGTTACCAAGGTAACAATAATGGGGGAATCTGGGGTCTCTGTCCTGGCACCCTGAGTCATTGGTTGTGCCCTGAGGGGTCCGGTAAAAGGGAAGTTACAAGTTACCCTGGCATTCCACAGATATGATATCTTAGATGCAAAAACACAATGGGTTCAGTAAAGATTGAAGTTGATCTTTGTCAGGGAAGAGACTGGCCTAGGACATGACTACCCACTATAAATTGCTTTTTAATTAAAAGGTTTTAATTTCAGACCCTCCTTTGTGATTACTTTAGGTCTCTTGAGTTTGCAAGCTGCCATGCAGGCCTCCCCTGAATTAGTCAGGTTAGCATGTGGCCCCTTTTTATCCACAATGCAATATTCTATGTGGAAAAGGGAAGTGTCCATGGTTTACATTAAATTTTATGTCTACATATATGTTCCTTCAACAAGATAAGCATAATGCTTGGGAATACCTCTAAGTCCAGACTGATGGACCACCAGTAGATCAGCTACAGATCCATGTATTAAGAGAAGACGAAATATATCTGATATCAATTCTATAGGCACGGCACTCAAAGGCTTATTCAGGGATAGGCAAAGTAAGGCCCACGGAGCAAACCCGGTCCATACCTGTTTTTGTGTGGCCCATAAGCAAGAATGGTTTTTACATTTTTATTAAATAGTTATGGCAGGCGGGAGGCGAGTAAGGAAGAAAAGGATATGAGATCATATGTGGCCTACAAAACCTAAGTATTTATTCTGACTCTTCACAGAAAATAATGTACCAGCCTCTGTGATTTGAACAATGCCAACATACAGAAGAATTTCAACAGAGAAACCCCATATCTGCCCTTTAGTTTTGTACAGAAAGTGAAATTTAAAATAACGTTTCTCAAAGTGGGTTGCACTTGTTCATTCGGCAATTTGTAAACCAGAACTTCAGTTATGACATTAAAGGCCACTGAATTGAATTGTCTGAAGTTAAATTTTCCCAACATACAGTTCAATGAATCTTAGATTGTAAAACAAAAAGGAGGAAAAAAAGAATGCTCATTCTTCATTTTTGTATAAATATAAATTTTGTACAACCAATCTGAGCCTCTGGTATAGAGCTAGTAGAACCTTCATTAAGTAATACTGTAAGAATGCTAAAGGCTAGTGACTTTGTACAGTTGAAAAAATTAAGAACTTTATTTATATTTAAATATTGAATATTGAATAATTCAGACTAATTTATTACTTACCAAGAACTCTGAGTCTTCTCCCAGACAAGAATAAGCTAAAGGAGTTCATCACCACCAAACCAGTATTACATATTATGAGAAATGTAAAAGGAACTTCTTTAAGAAGAAGAATTTTAAAAATCCAAAATACAAATAATAAAATATCAATAACTACATACCTATTAATAATTACTTTAAATGTAAATGGACTAAATGCTCCAATCAAAAGACATGGGGTGGCTAAATGGATAAGAAAACTAGACCCTTACATATGCTGCCTGCAACAGACCCACTTCAGATCAAAAAACACATACTGACTGATAGGAAAGGGTTGGAAAAAATATACTTTATGCAAATGCAAACAACAAAAACAGCTGGGCAGCAATACACATATCAGACAACATAGACTTTAAAACAATTTTATAACAAGAGACAAAGAAGGACCCAGCAATTCCACTTCCTGGTATTTATCCAAAGAAACTCAAAACCCTAATTTGAAAATACATATGCATCCCTATGTTCATCACAGCACTATTTACAATAACCAATATATGGAAGCAATCTATGAGTCCATCGATAGATGAATAAAGATTTGGAACATACATACAATGAAATATTACTCATTCATAAAAAAGGAATCTTGCCTACTGCAACAACATGAATGACCTAGAATGTATCTTGTTAAGTGAAATGAGTCAGAGAAAGACAACTACTACATGATTGCATTTATATGTGGAATCTACAAAAACAAATTAAATAAGCAACGAAACAGAAACAAACTCATAGATACCTAGAACATTTTGATGGTTATTAGATGGGAGGGGGTGTAGAGCGATGAGTGGAAAAGCAGAAGGGATTAAGATTAACAAACCACCAGTTATAAAAATAGTCACAAGGATATAAAAATACAGCATAGAGAATATAGTCAATAATATTGTAATAACATTGTATGGCTATTACATAGGCAAATACTAGATTTATTGGGGTGTTCACTTAGTGAGTTATATAAATGTCTTATCACTATGCCATACACCTAACATAACATTGTATGTCAACTATAATTTAAAATTAAACATTATTTTAGAAGAGGAATTTGATCCTAATACTTGAGAATGTATTGGTTCTATAAAAAGTGTCCCAAAATTCACGCAAGAAGTAATTCTGATAGAAAACACAGGTTTATAAAGAAAATTGTAAATTTTTTATTGATTCATAAAGTATACAGTATAGGGTTATGTACGGAATAGCATGTCGGGTAAATGGCCTCCACGGCTTTGCTGGCACATACGCACTCTTTTGTT
>NW_005371287.1:1145212-1154726 GCF_000412655.1 Myotis brandtii
GGTTTAGTTTGGCTCAAATATTTTATTTTGTTAGAACTGCACTGATTCACTCAAGTTAATGAGGATTTCCTGTATTTGGCTAAAGAAAGGCCTTTGTAAAGCTTATCAGTTCTGCTCTACTTGTCAATTGTGACCAGAAGATTCCTAAAACCTTCAAGCAGGGAAAGAACATCATCTGATGGCACAATTTGGGGGGTATTTCAGAAGAAGGCAATCTAGCAAGCACTGTGGAAGCCATTGAAACGGCCACAGACCCAGGGCCTTTCTGGGGTCCTTGCCCATGCCTGGGGGAGCCAGCATGAGGCCGGGATACATGCTCCGGACCAGGCTCTGTCTCTGGATCAACCTGAGCTAATAACTTTTCTTCCTTGGGCCTCAGTTTACCTTGGGCCTCTACTGAGGGGTGTGTCGGGGCCAGTTACATGACTGAACAATCTCCAAGCACTTACCTGTTCCCTTAGTGCTTGAATCCCATACTGTTCTGAGACTATCCTAGGATCTCACAGAAGCCAGTTGCAAAACCAGGACCAGAATCCTGTTTCTCTGGCCCGAAGCCAGGTCTGAACTCAATCCACCACACAGCAGTGATTCTGTCTACACATCAGGGCCGTATTTCTTCAGCCAGCTGGCCTCCCCCACACCAATCCTGGAGGCCATCCTCCCAAAGGTCTCTCTCTCCTCTTTATGCCACTTCAGCCCACATCCATTCTCTGTTTAGACTTTTCCCGAATTCTTCTGTAGATGTTAAAAATAGGGTCCGTCATTCACGTACGCGCAGATTCAATCGAGTACTTTTGAAACACCGAATCTGCAGTACAAGGTCAGCAACATCAACTTTCTGTCTCAATGGCAGGCTTCGGGAGCTGAGCTCTCTCCTCACGCTGGTCTCCAGACAACAGAACCCGTTCCAGTTCACTCGGAGTTCAGTTCCATTGTAACTCTTGCCCCAGGCCACCTCTCCACCAGTGGGATTGCCTCTCCTCACGCTGAGTTGACATTATATCAGAGGAACTTCACACCAAAATAGTCTTTAAAATCTTGAAAGTAGTTACTCTGCCCATGACTGTCATCCTGGATCACGCCACATGTTTTTTGGTTCTTAAAGTCAAATATTCTCTCTTCACCTTGTTCTGTGCTTTCCTAAGCCTCCTTCTTGGGTTCGTTCTGCTGTTTCATTTGAATCTGTACTTTTCGGGTCAACAGCATAAGTAATTACTTTGCTATGTATCTCCCCCGATCTAACCACGGCTGGGCTGGCCCTGGGAATGCCACTTCCCCTGTCACTCCCTCAAACAAAGGACCTCGAGGTCGGTATTCTTCCCCATCCGCATTGGGCCAGGTCTTTCTTCTGCATTCTTATGTAAAGCCTTGTCCCAGGAGAAAAACATATATTTGCTTCCAAATACATCACATGAAATAGCGACTAACGTTAATGTGCTTTTAACTGGAGAGTCACACTAGTTATCAGTTTTATCGAAAGCTGAGATTGCTGTTTGTTGACACAAATACAGGAACATGAATTACAGGAATAATAAAGGTTGCATGACAAAACTGTACAGTAAAAAAAAAAATGCATGAGGGGGACAACTTAACAAAAACAGTCCTTAGTGGTGAAAATTTGGAAACCAAAAACTTCAATGTCAGCCTATTTACCTACTCTGAGACCACCTAGTGTAGAAAGATCTATCTCCCCACGTAGGCTGAGAGCTTGAGCTTGAGCTTGAGAAGGACTGCCAGGAAGTTTGGGCAGGAGCCAAGCAGGCAGCCAAGCCCAGATTCTAGGCCTCTTCTGCATTCTTACGTAAAGCCTTGTCCCAGGAGAAAAACATATATTTGCTTCCAAATACATCACATGAAATAGCGACTAACGTTTATGTGCTTTTAACTGGAAAGTCACACTGGTTATCACAGTTTTATCGGAAGCTGAGATTGCTGTTTGTTGACACTAATACAGGAATATGAATTACAGGAATAATAAAGGTTGCATGACAAAAATTTACAGTAAAAAAAAAATGCATGAGGGGGACAACTTAACAAAAACAGTCCTTAGTGGTGAAAATTTGGAAACCAAAAACTTCAATGTCAGCATATTTACCTACTCTGAGACCACCTAGTGTAGAAAGATCTATCTCCCCACGTAGGCTGAGAGCTTGAGCTTGAGCTTGAGAAGGACTGCCAGGAAGTTTGGGCAGGAGCCAAGCAGGCAGCCAAGCCCAGATTCTAGGCCAGGAAAGATATCAAGCAGATCAAACCCGCCTGGCTGGTTTAGGAACTCTGGAAACCTCCATGGCTAATGTCGGCACACTGACCCAGGGATACAAGCACCACACTTTTTTTCTAACCCAGAAATTGGAGAGTTGGCGAAATGGTAACACATACTCAAACCAACTCATGTCTTACAGGTGAGCAATCCGATACATAGGAGAAATTATTGGTTCAATGTCACGAAGTCAGTTTGCCGTAGAGGGGAACGAAAAATCAAGTCCCTTGTTTTCTCGTCCGTTTCGGTTACAAAACATGATGGTGGGTTGAAGACAGAAAGTTTTCACCACCATGAAAGAAGCCAAAGTGAGTTACCCAATAATTAATTAAATAATGATAAGTATTAAAGAGTCTATATGAACCTTTACCACATATAAATAATAATGATATGAAATACATGGAATATAAAATAACAAATATAATTATTTCTGAAGCAACTTTATCAAAAATAACAGATTCTTCGCAAAGATAATGAAGAATAGATATTGTAAAAAAATGTAGGGCTGAAGTTATCTGGTAAAAAAATTGGTTTCTTGTTGCATTTGTAAGCGTTCATCTTATACAGTAAATAAGCACTAAGCCTTCCCAGTAGGACATCATCCACATTGAATCCACATGTCCGCTTGGTTCACCATTGTGAGTAATGCAATCCATTGATTTGCTTTTCTTAATGTTGTAGAAATGCCTAGTTGTTTATTATACTATAGATATAGTCAGATTTCTTAACTTATAATTCAGTTAAGTAAATCAAGACTCTATATTAGTATCTAGTACAGTGGTTCCCAACCTTTTTTGGCCATGCCCCACCTAAGCATCTCTAAAATCCTGATGACCCCTGTGACATAGAATTCTTATTATTCAAAAAGTGAACTCCTATTCGTGTGGAGAGGCCTAAAAGGCCATTAACTTGGTCTAAACAAGCTTCCAAAGAACATGGCATCCATGAAAGAGAAAAATAAAAGAACGAAAGAACAGTGGAAGTACTGAGGAAGAAATCACTAAGAAATTGTTGTTAAAAAATACTAATATGAAGTGATATAAAAATAGCAAATAAAGTTTCAAAACATATAATAGAGAACTGAAATACATAAATATGTCACAATATATATTCTGTATATGAGGCCCCTAGAACCACAGAAATGCAAAAAATTCACTGTTAATAACTCACTCTCAAATTGCCCCCCTGTGGGGCGTGTGCCCCATGTTGGGAACCACTGATCTAGAACTTAGGGGAAAATATTTTTTTTAAAAAAAACCCTGCCAGCCCCGAGTGGCTCAGTTGGTTGAGTGTCATGCTGTGCATGGAAAGGTTTGCAGTTTGATTCCTGATCAGGCACATACTTGGGTTGCAGGTTTGATCCCTGGATGGGGCACTGCAGAAGACAGCTGACCAATGTTTCTCTCTCTCTTTCTCTCTCCCCCTTCCTCTCGCTAAGCATGTCCTCAGGTGAAGATTTTTAAAAATAATGTTTTTTTTATAAAAGTAACCCTGCATGTTCTCAAAGACTTCTCAGTCTGGTGTGGGAGAAAAGCACAGCAGACCAGGCCATGACAAGGCATGGCCTGGGAGAGTCCTTGCCGGGAGAGGGTTGTATAGAAGACAGGACATAAAGAGCTCAGGTTATACATGTGAGAATAGATGGCATCAAGGCAAAATAATGAATTTAATTATAACCTGCCTTTCAAAATTGCAAAAGAAAAACACTATGAATCATATCTTTCCCAGAGTATCCGGAAAAAAAAAAAGTTTCACACATGTGTTAGATCACGGGACTCACAGCTACGGAATCCCCTAAGGAGATGACTTCAATTAATAAACAAGAGAGAATCTCTTCTTCCTACTGAGAGAACGTGTTACACTCTGCAGTCTAAATACCTGGCCCAGCCTTTTGGGAAACCTGGAGGTGGATGATCCGACTGTGTGCGTGTCTGTGAGGAGGATGGGAGCTCTGCTGTTGGCACCTGAGATGTGGGGGTTGAATCAGGACATGCGGTAACTTTGTGCTCATGCTCTCCCAGCAGCCTGATGGAGTGGAAAGAACAGGAGATGCAGAGCCAAGGAAAGTTCTATAAAAAGAGTAGTCTTTTCATACTTGCCCAACTTCAGTTTCTTTATCTTTAAAGTAAGGATGATGGTATCTACTACGTAGAAACTCCAGAGATTGAAAACTGGGTCATGTATGTAAGGCCTCTGGCACCTAACACACCTACTCACTGGCTCTCCTCGTCTCTTCTCTAGCTGTTGGATCAATGCCACAACCTTCCCGGCTGGACACCCTATTCCCTGTCCCTCCATCACCCATGACTAGTGCTCTTCAGACAATGCTTTCAACTGCCATTAATCTTATTGGAAAGAAAGAAAAGAAAGAAAAGGAAGGAAAGAAAGAAAAGAAAGAAAGAAAAGAAAGGGAAGGAAGGAAGGAAGGAAGGAAGGAAGGATGGAAGGAAGGAAGGAAGGAAGGAAGGAAGAAAGAAAGAAAGAAAGGAAGAAAGAAAGAAATAAATCAAGTGCTGCCTTAACTGTAGGACCAGGTATAAATGCTTACAAGAGAACTCAGGCCCTGCTGACTAACCTGCCTTTTCAACCCCTTTCTCATTCTTCCCTTTAAAAGTGTCAGTGTCATCCAGACCTACTTAGGGACACATGTGAATGGGCATGTAGCACCCTGATATCTAGAATACCCTTGTTTCTCGCCTCTATCCCTTCAAATTCCCCCAGTCTTCTTAATGTTTATCTTATACATTCACTGCTTTCTAGAACATTCCCAGGAAACTGTGGCACATAGTGGTAGCACTGTCTTTGAAAATATGAGGGCATGCATTGTCCATGCCATGAATTTAGCAAAGTCTCTTATATAACCAAACTAGAGGTCCGGTACATGAAATTTGTGCGGGGGCGGGGGAGGGTGGTCTGTGCCCTCTCACAGTTTGGGAGCCCTCAGGGAATGTGCGACTGCTGCAAAGGTGGAGAGGTTCCCGCCACCACAGCTGTGCTCACCAGCCATGAGTCAGGCTTCTAGCTGAGCAGCATTCGCCCTGTGGGAGCGCACTGACCAGCAGGGGGAAGCTCCTACGTTAAGCGTCTGCCCCCTGGTGGTCAGTGCGCATCACAGCGACCGGTCATTCCACCATTCAGTTGATTTGCATATTAGCCTTTTATTATATAGGATAACTTCCAGGTCCTTAATGTGGTAAGCCATCATGGTAGGTGCCTTAAGTAGCCTTGGATTTTTCCACATGTGAAAGTCCCTTCTCCCCAATTAGCTGACACGTTTCTCAAGGGCGGGAACCAGTTAGCAAATGCGTTTAATATCATCCACAGAATGCACAAAGTGGTGCAGAAAAAAAGAACAGTGTTCTCCTTGAAACAGGAAGCACCTGCTTTGAGAACACTGGTTCTATGCAATTCAGATGGTTTCTATGAATGAATGAATAAAGGCCTGGGTTTTCTCGCCTCTGGCTTCTTGGGGATAAAATGCTTGGGGGAATAATGGAGGACCGGGAATGTCCTTCCCAGGCTCCTTGCTCGCCACCTCGCCTTCTGGGTGAGCACGCACAGCGGCAGAAGGAAAGCAAAAACCCGGCTGACAGCTTACTTTGGTCAAGTTCAGATGAGCTGGTGTGCTGGCCACCCTTGTCAGTTCCCAGCACTGTGTAAAGGTCACCCGAGCAAAACAGAGTTGGTGGTGAATTTCTAGTCTGACTACTCCTAAGCCTGTTCTTTTGTGCCTCCCAGGCTTCATGAAACTTCCCATAACACCTCCCACATTCTGTAACTTTGCAGAATGCGCCTCAGGAGAGCACACACACATGCCCCCTAGAGTTCTCCGTGACTGTGTGGGCCTTGCGTTTCACAGTCCTCCTGAAAGTGTTATTTGTGAAGCTTAGAATATGTGCGCTGGCAGGGGGAGGAGACAAGTGTTCCGGAGAACACAGCACACCAGGAAAGCCACATCGCATTGTTAGGACACAATTTGTTCTCGGAAAATGTCCTAACAGCCTCTGATTTCAATGTTTCTGCCTATCACAGCTCTGTGCCAGGGGAAAGACAATGGCGTTTGATACGATGACATTGCAGTGAAATAATAGACCTTTGGTACCATTAGAAGCAGATTGACATACAGCATCTATTCAAAATGGTGAGCAGTGAATATCCAATCCATCAAATAGCTCAGTGCACAGAATTGGCCTCATGGAGGGATGGAGGGCGGATTTCAGAAACTAAGGTGTGATGCAAATTGTAGCACAACACCAGCTGCTTTTTTTAAGTCCAAAATGAAAAAGAGAGGCGCAGCTTGTTAGGGAGGCTACATGGTACATTGTAAAGAGCACAGGCTTTGGTGGCAAAGACCTACGCATTGATAGAGACGCAGCGACTACTGTTCTACACCAGTGGGCAAGGTAGTGGGCTTTCTTGTGTTTCAGTTTCCTAATTTTTTAAATATATTTTTTATTGATTTCAGAGAGGAAGGGAGAGGGAGAGAGAGATAGACACGTCAATGATGAAAGAGAATCACTGATTGACTGCCTCCTGCACGCCGTCTACTGGGGATGGAGCCTGCAACCCAGGCGTGTGCCCTGACTAGGAATCAAACCTTGACCTCCTGGTTCATAGTTCGATACTCAACCACTGAGTCACGCCGGCTGGGCTTTAATCTTTTGAATAGATAGAATAATATTCCCCCCCTAGGAATTTTTTTCTTTCTTTTTTGGGTGAAGATCAGAAATAATGTACAGCTCCTGCAACATACTAAACGATGAACCATCATTATTGACCCTGTCTGATGAACTGCTGCCACACCCTGCTCCCTCACCGTCATTGTGACCGACCCTCACACACAGGGAAATGTGACTGGCCCCTTACATTTCCATAACCACTTGGCTGTCCCCAGAGTCTGCCAATAAGATAAAGGTAAAGGGTAGGAAACGTGCAGGCTGGTAGGTTTATGTGCCGTGAGATTCATGAGCACCTCCAGAAATCTGGTTCCTTACTTCACAGGCAATTTTGTTTAACTACCAATACAATGTCCTATAACCAGGACATCATCAGGCAGTCAAATGCTTTCCTCCATGTGTGTATTCATGTTCTGTTACTGCTGTGACAAATTACCACTGGCTTAGTGGCTGCAAACAGCTTATTATAAAACACGTGTTATCGTACAGTTCTGTTCGTCAGAGTTCTGGCAAGGCTCTCACTGAACCAGAACAAGGTGACCCTAGGGTCTCATTCTTTCCTGAGGCTGCAGGGTGAACACATTCCCTCGCCTTTTGAAGTCTATAAGAAGCCACTCAATTCCTGGGCTCATGGCCCCCTTCTTCCATCTTCAAAACAAGCAACATTACATCTCTCCAGCCCTACTTCTGTTGTTTCTTCCTAGGACCCTTGCCTTCTGCCCCCTCTTCCACTTTCAGGGACCCTGTGATGACAGTGAGTCCACTGGCATACCCCAGGGTAATCTTGCTATTTTAAGGTCAGCTCATTAGCAACCTTAATTGTACCTGCTCCCCTAATTTCTCTTTTCAGTGTGAAGGAACAAATTCACAGGTTCTGAGGGTCAGGACATGGACATCCTCAAGGTGGCCATGACTCTGCCCAACACTCTCTTCTAAGAAAAGAGACAGCCTCCAAGAGCTGAGTGCTGCCAGCATCGTTGACAAGACCATCCAAACATTTCTCGAGCTTATGTCAGTCCCTTTATATTTGTCAACTAGAAGCCCGATGCACGAAATTCGTGCAAGAGTAGGCCTTCCTTCCCCCGGCTGCTGGCACCAGCTTCCCTCTGAGACCTGGTACCCAGGCTTCTCTCCCAGCCCCGGCTTCATCCAGAAGGTTGTCTGGAAGGACGTTTGGTCTAATTAGCATATTACCCTTTTATTATTATAGATTCCTTTACACCTCAGGACAACACCCTTGGGTGAGCTACCTGCCTGCCTCTCCCTCCCTTATCCTGTAACCCCAGCACAGACCTTCATTGGGTGACATATAAATTCTGAGACCCAGGGACAAAAGAAAAGTCTAGAAGAGAACAGAAATCAAAGAGTATGTGATTAAGAAGGTCAAAAAATATTTTAAATGTTTTATGACTTCTAAATGTATTAATCAACATATATTTACCATTCCCTAAGCTAACCACTTCTTTAATTCTTACCAAAACCTTCATTGGCAGTATTATCTGTATGTTAAAGAAAGAACTAAAAGAGTTAATAGTTAGGGAAATTTTTCAGGGACACATACCAGTCATTGGCAGGATTCTCATTGGAACCCAATTTGCTTGACTTGAAAGTGTGCTTGTTAAACAATGACACTAACTGTCTCTGATATGTTGGGACACAGGGCATGTAGTACAGACTAAAGCTCGAAAGGATTTGCATTTGCATTTAGAACAATGTAGTTAAGCTGTATCTGAACCTGTGTCCGGCCTGCAATGATGATTTCTTGGAAAAAAACAACAACACTCCTTTGGAAGGATGACCCCAGGGCATTCACTGGGGGAAACAGGGCCTTGAGCCCAGCCAATGGGGCGAGGTATGCCTCTGGGATGAGTTGATGACGGAACAACCAGGAGGAGGAAGGCCCAGGGTACCAAACAGAACAGCACTCTCCACAGCACAGGCGGGGACCGGGAAGGTTCGCACTCATGGAGCACACAGTGAGGAAGGCAATGAAATAACAGGTAGACAGAGGCCCAAACGTCTGGGCCTGTGAATGCCACGCAAGGATTTGAAAGACTCTGAGCGGAGAACTACCAGGACCAGGTTTGTGGTGAAAAAGAATGTCAGACAATGTGATGGAGGGAATTGGGGCCAGACATCAGCAGGGACCTGCCAGAGTGATGGCAGGGCCTCGAGAAGAAATATTAGGGTTTGAGCAGAGATTAATGGGCAGCGATGGCAAGAAAAACCCAACTGAGAAGCAGTCCAGGGGTGTTAGACCGCAGCCCCTGAGTCCAGCAGGCCTTCCCGGGAGGGCCAGGCCCCTCTGCTCCCTGGGCGAAGGGCAGATGCCTGTGGCCAGGCACACTGAGGTGACCTCTCACGGCCCCTTTTGCTCCGAGACTCAAAATCAATCACTTTGAAGTGCCAACCCTCCTCCGAAGAGGCATGATTCAGAGCCTGTCTGTCTCCGCAGCAGCCCGCAGCCCTGGGGGGGAAGATTCCACTTTCCAAGTAAAGCCAGGCAGAGGGGCTTTGGTTTTGCCACGAGGCCCAGGAAGGAAACGCTGTGATATTCTCCTTCTCTCCCCGCCCCGCG
>NW_005371287.1:1154902-1182215 GCF_000412655.1 Myotis brandtii
CCCAGGTGGCTTGACTGTGCTTCAGAAATGACAAGGATTTTACTGGAAACAAAAGGAGAAGCTTTACCCTCCAGCTAAATCATGGAGCACACCTACCACTCAAAGATTTCTCTGAACACGCAATTAATCTAATCACCACCTAGTTGCACGCTAAGTATTTGCTGAATTTATTAATCAACATATATTTATCATTCCCTTGGCTGACTATTTCTTTAATTCTTGCCAAAACCTTAATTGGCAGTATTATCTGTATGCGAAAGGAAGAAAGAAAAGAGTGTAATAGTCACGGAAATTGTTCAGGGACACATACCAGTCATTGACAGGATTCTCACTGGAACCCAATATGCTTGACTTGAAAGTGTGTGTGAGCTAAACAATGACACTAACCATCTCCGATACGCTGGGACTCACTGAATGAACAAGCATGTCTTGGCCCTTCTATGAATCAAACTAGGGACGGATTTAGTAGCTCCAGGGCTACACCACACATGTGCTGAACCTCTCCGGGCCGCGTTCCTCCTCCTACAACAGGGGCACAGGGACTAATGGAGCAAACAATGCGGGCAGAAATGACTAACCAGCGACCCACCGACAGCTACAACCCTGGGCGGGGGAAGGCTGGAAGAGAATGTTGGATTTAAATATTCTTGTACAAGAAGCATCAAGGCATAAATTTCTGCCGAGGGTTTATTTCTGTCTAAAAGAAGAATAAATTCCCTGTAGAGCCAGAACACACAAGTTGCAGGGTGTGGTACAGAGCATTCAAAGAAGAAGCAGGAACTTTGGGACTTCACAATGGTGAGACTTTATTTGTAGTTAATAAACAACGAAAGACAGGCATTTGTAATTCTTTTTGGAGAGGATAAAAATAATGATGCAATTAGCCATATGCATATGTTGAGAGCTTTCTATATGCCAGGCACCTTGCTAAATGCTCCTCCTAGAATGATCTGAATTTTCATCTTCGCAATACTTAAATGATTATTTGTTTTCCCATTTTACAGATAAGAAAACTGAGGCTTGCATACTTGCCCGGCATTGCACAGCCAGTATGCAAATGAGTCATGTCGGTGCAACTCCGGAGTCAGGTGCTCACCATAGTCTGTCATGCAAAACCTTGGCCATATCATCATCTCGGCTCAAAGACCAAACCTTTTTTCAAATGACCCCCAAAAAGGAAAAATAAGTACACACAGAGCGACGTGGGTTAGGAACTATGTGAAACACATATAAGAGAATCGGGAGAACTGGGCAACACCAAAAATAAAGAGAAAAAGGATTTTCTTAGAGTTGTCCTCCATTCCTTAATGAGGAACAGTTTAGAAATTGATAGCAAATATAACTTCATAATAGATTGTGTGCATCTGTGTAGTATGGGAATAAGGAGCAAGATCGTTTTTTAGAGAGCACCTTTTTATTTTTTTTATTTTTATTGAATTTGTTGGGAACATTGGTTAATAAAATTATATAAGTTTCAGGTGTATAGTTCTCTAATACATCATGTGTATATTGTGCTGTGTGCTCACCACCCCAAGTCAAGTCTCCACCCATCACCATTTAACCCCTCTTCACCCTTTCCTCCCTCCCCCCAACCCCCCTTCCCTCTGGCAATTACCTGTGTCTATGAGTGTGTTTTTTATCCTTTGTTTAATCCCTTCATCTTTTCATCCAGTCCCCCAACCCCCCTCCCCTCTGACAGCTGTCAGTCTATTCTCTGTTTCTATGAATCCATTTGTATTTTGTTCATTAGATTCCACATGTAAGTAAAATCATGGTATTTGTCTTTCTCTGACTGGCTTATTTCACTTAGCATGCTATTCTTTAGGTGCATCCATGCTGTCGCAAAAGGTTTAAAAAAGGGCTGTGGTACATTTACACAATGGACTATCTTTTTAAAAATAGATACAGGAAACCAGATCTGATGGTTGAAGCTTCCCCTTTGGATAAAGTCAGGGGTCAGTGCATGAAGAGTGAGTCAACTTTCACATCTGTGCACTGACGATGACTTATGGGGGGAAAAGAAAAGACAAAATTTTCCTGAGTTGCAGGCTCGCTAGGCTGCTCAAAGATGAGAAAAGAAGTAGATGACCCTTTCCTGTGAAGAACATATTCAAGAGCCATTTGGAGAAGACGGAAAGTTAAATCCTCCGGGTAAAAACAAACAAACAAGCAAAAAACACTCAACAAACACCTGCTGTGGGCTACTGCCTGGCAGCTCTGCGGAGTCCTGCTCTGGGAAAGGCAGCGGGGGAAGGTGTTCGAGGGGTGAGACCCCAGGGAGACAGGCATCCCACCCGGGATGTGTCAGGGAAAAGTCTGACACCAAGTGAAAGGCAACTTTGAGTTGTATTCTTCTTCTGTGTTGTAAAAACCCCAGCTACTCCGTGCTTCCCGTAATTAAGTTTGTATATTTCCTTTTAGGGCATTGAATGTTATGTTGTTCACCCCACTGCAAATTAAAACCCAGTTGCTGCCCCCAAATCTGCAATAAGCCCATTTTACACACAGGACATCGCTTAAGAGAAATCATGAAGCATGAGTCGCATCCCGCTCTCAGCTGGGTGAGGAGAAAACGAACAAGGGCCGGCAGGGTCCATGCCGGCAGAAACCTGATCGACTGTACCCGTGTCTCAGAGGACAGATGGCCACCAGTAAGATCTGGTCTCCACAGTTACACTAAAACACCCAACTTACACGGTAAGATGCATAAGCACCAAGCGGTCCCACTGTTGTACCTTAGAATCCTAAGCAGAAAAATCCCACTGTCATTCCCTCAAAATCCCAATCTCTTCTCCATGTGAATTACACCAAAACATCGAAATTACCTGATAAAACTTCATGGGCACCAAGCGATCCCATTGTTATACCCTTAAAATCCTAGTCTCTTCTCCATGTGAATTACACCAAAACATTGAAATTACATGATAAAACTTCATGGGCACCAAGCGATCCCATTGTCATCCCTCAAAATCCTAATCTCTTCTCCTTGTGAATTACACTAAAATTTCTAAATTACATGATAAAACTTCATGGGCACCAAGCGATCCCACTGTCATCCCTTAAGATCTAGAAACCATTTCCCCGGCACCGGGAAGGCACCGCACTTAGATAAGTGAATGCGAGGGGAACCTCGGAGGGCGGGCAGCCCGGGGAGCAGTGCACTTGGCCACCCTGTCACCTGCGTCACCTGCGGGAGTCACTGAGCTGCCCGACACGTCGCCCCCGCGCTGGCCTTCCTCCCACGGGGCTGCCAGGAGCATTAGGTGGCCTGAGAGTTAAAGCCCGGAGAGCACGCACGCAGCTGGGGTGTGACCCGCAGACCTGAGCCAAGCTCCCTGCGGGCCCTCAGGACAGGACCACCCCGCCAGCTGCGGGCGGAAAACCCGCACCCCACGCGGCACCAAGCGATCCCATTGTTATACCCTTAAAATCCTAGTCTCTTCTCCATGTGAATTACACCAAAACATTGAAATTACATGGTAAAACTTCATGAGCACCAAGTGACCCCACTGTCATCCCTTAAGATCTAGAAACTACTTCCCAGGCACCGGGAAGGCGCCGCACTTGGAGAAGTGAATGCAGAAGTGAATGCGAGGGGAACCTCGGAGGGCGGACAGCCCAGGAAGCAGTGCGCTCGGCACCCTGTCACCTGCGTCACCTGCGGGAGTCACTGAGCTGCCCGACACGTCGCCCCCGCGCTGGCCTTCCTCCCACGGGGCTGCCAGGAGCATTAGGTGGCCTGAGAGTTAAAGCCCGGAGAGCACGCACGCAGCTGGGGTGTGACCCGCAGACCTGAGCCAAGCTCCCTGCGGGCCCTCAGGACAGAACCACCCCGCCAGCCGCGGGCGGAAAACCCGCACCCCACCTGCTCCAGGCCCCGCGTTCGCACAGTGTCTTGTAGCTCTACACACTGGTTTTCCTGTTGCTCTTTCCCGGGGACGCGGGCCCTACCGTAAACTCCTTCAGACCCGAGACCTGGAGCCACGTCTGTGTTGTTGCCAGGAGACAACCAGAACTGCTGACCACCCAGGATATATTTTTTTTTAATCTTGCTATTACTTTAATGAAGAAATAGCATGTAATGCAGCAAACGCAAAAGGGACTTTTTTTTTTCAATATCACTCTTGCAAAGAACAAATTTTCTTCCCAGTTCGTGTCCAGATAGCATAAATTGTACAGAATTATAACTGTCTAAAAGGTGTGCTAAGTCTAGTTTTTTACTCTTAATTACATGCCTGTATTATTTTACATCCAGTATTACTTTACATGCTGTTCTATATATAGCCTTTTAGATTATATGTTTAAATGGTTATAAAATATTTCGTCAAAAAGAAGAATCATCTGAAAACATTTGGCTATCCTTGGGAATTCTAGTTGCTACATATTCAGAAAATTTTGCTTTCATTGAATACAAGTAGAAAACAAACATCTTCTAACAGTGGCCAAATTTAACGTCTCTTCCAGGCACTTTAAAAGGCCTGAATGAAAAGAATATCGTAAAGCACTTAGAGCCCCATCAACCCCACAGAAGAGAAGAAATATGGGACTGGGTTTTCTGGAGAAATTGCCCTTCATGGTGGAGGATGATGAATGACAAGGCTTCAGGCGGATCAGATAACCTGAAGCAGAGAGAGTGGTACCAAGATTGGAAGGTTCATTAACGAGCCTGCGGTCCCATCCGCACAGCATCACATGTCCCAGGGGCCGTCGCGGGTCATGACATATAGGCACTTGCAATTCCCTCCTGGGACTGTATTTTTTTTTATCTTGAATTATTTACCACCAGATTTCCTGACAGTGGGGATAGGCTAATTATGTGGGTTTTGTATGGGGTGGGGTGTTCTGAAATTGTAATTCATCCAAGAGATTGAATGGGTCTGACAGAGCCACAGCCCGTAAATAACTACAATCAGTGTCTTTATGGGATCATGCAAGTTTCATGACATGAGAGACCACACTTGCAGAGAGAACAGCGCGTGGGGTGCGCTGTGGGACAGATTGCCTCTGGTTCCCGTAAGGTGGCATTTCTTTCAGGTACATTAGGCCCCATCATTACGGTGAATACTCTCCGCGGGGGGAAATGGATGACAGGATTCTCAAGCAGGCAAAAGCGAGATGGCTTTTCATCAAAGAGTGTGTTCTAGCCCCAGAAACCGTACATACAGAAGGTGGCCCCGTGAGGAATAATTACGATTTGAATGTGCAGACCCAATAGCGCGTGACCTTTCAAAGATTCTCCCTGTCACCTTCTGAAGGGGGTCCGAACTCCGCAGCCAAACAGAGAAAGCAGGCCCCTCGTGAGCGGGCTCCCACCTCCTTCTCCAGCCTTCTCCCTCAAGCCCCCACTGAAACACTGCTCTCTGGGTTGTACCACACTATTTGCAGTTCCCAAACATGGCATGTTTTCTGTTCTGGGCCCATTTTTCTTCCTTTTTCCTGTGCCTGTAATTCTTTCTTTTGCATCTGCCTTGCAGAACTGAGCGCTCAATGGTTGGGTTAGAATCTTGGCTCCTTTGCAGCCCATCCAGACCCTCTCCCCCACCTTTCTCACGGCGCCCGGTCCCCTGCAATGCCAATGTGAATGTCTGTCTCTGCAACCAAGCATGGGCCCTTTTAAGACAAGGACACAGTCTCCTCTTCCCTTTCCCCCCCAAAACCTGCCAGAGGGACAGACACGTGACAGGTGGTCTGACACATGATAGGTGGTTTGGACGAAGAAAGCAGATGATGCCACAAAACCCCAGCAACACTCAAAATAACGCGTGTCCAATAAACCGGACATGAATTCCCAATCAGATGTGAAAACACAGGGCTGGTTTTGCCATAAGACAAAATGACAACAGATGCCATGGAAACTAATCGTGTCCTGTAGGGTTTGAGCTGGCCACTATAATGGAGAACTGTGCAAAGTATTAGGTATCGAACTAGCTACACATTCGTGGGTAATGTGTTCCTTCCACCTGGAATTTTCTCGCCTCTGCATGTCCAAACCTCACCCTTCAGTCAAGGTCCAGTTCACCCACCAGCTCCCCTGTGAGGTTTTCAACGTTAGTGTCACCTCACCTTCCTCTGAGTCCCTATAGCACTTTAACTGCTTTTCTCTGTGGCACTTACAACTGTCTCCCTCACATCATAATCACTTCTGTAATTGATTATGTAATTCATGGATGTGATTAAGACAGATGTTTCTCACTAAATTAGAACTTAAGGGCAGTATTTGCTGTGCTGTTCTGGTGATCAATTTCTGCATAACTGCCCCACTCCCCCGAAAGCATCTTACAACAACCATTTCTTTCTCATGATGTCAGGGGATCAGGCATTTGGAAATCGCTCAGTTGAGTAGCTCTGGCTGAGAATTTCTCCTGTTCTCCTAGGCCAGGGGTGGGCAACCCCTGGCACGCGTGCCAAACATGGCACGCCAGTAACTTTTGCTGGCACGCGAAACCCTCTCTTATAATCTTCCATTTACAATTTTTTTCTTAATATTGACTTTTTTATTTTTCATAGACATGGATTGACGAGAGAGGGGAAGAGCAATTTCTATGCCTCTGCCTTAACTCTCCCTGCCTTCCTAGATCCGACCAGTGTTTTGGTTTCATCCACATACGCTTGTGAATCTTTGTTCTCAGTGATGAATTTTGTTAAGTCTCGTAATAGGAGTAGCCTGACGGATGAAAGTAGTAGCTCGTGCATATCTCTGAAGGTCACGAAATATAAACCTGATGTAAAATCTCTGTCATCAGTGATGCAGCAGCAAAAGTCCCACTGATAATATCAAACGGAGTCATAAAGTTTTCTGTCGGACTATCAGTGTACATGTATACATTAAAAAATAAATGTATTTTTCATCATCATATACTGTGTTTTTGTCGCTCGAATGAATTTTATTATTTCTTCAAGGTTCTTCACATACGTACACCTTAAGAGATATCAAGTAGGCGTAACATGTTCTCAAAAAATTAGGGTTGGCACGCAGAAGAATTTTGAGTCAGAGATTTTGCTGGTTTTGGCACGCACTCACAAAAAGGTTGCCCACCCCTGTCCTAGGCAGACAGTGGCTGGAGCTGGGCTATGGAGGGATTTCCTCCAGGTGAGTTAGCTTGGGCTTCCTCACAAGATGGAAGCCTCAGCCTTCTTGTATCAGCTCAATGCTCCCTGGTCAAGAGAACCAGAGGCCGAATTGCATGTATGACCTCCCCCCGCCCGGAAGAAGAGGGGCTGGGCTCTATTAGTTAATCCCATTGCAATGGCCTGAATAAGTTCAAGGGGGTGGTTACAGACTCTATCTCTCTACAGGGGAGATGGAACATTCTGGAAGAGCATGTGGGGCAGGAAATAGTATTGTGGCCATTTTTGGAATATGCAAACTGTTTTATGCATATTTTTATTCTTATTCCTGAACACTGGTCCTATGTGCCTGGACTGGAGCTCAGTAAATGTCTTTGGAATGGACGGATTCATGATGGCTGAGTTACAACAACAATGACTGGGATTAAATGTTTGAGCCGGCAAGCTTCCCTATCGGATCCTCACTGTCAATGAGCCGCTTGTCCGCGAGGAGGGGACGCAGAAGAGGCAGGTTTCTTTGTCCCTGAGGATTCAGGAAAATTGCGTATATATTACTCCTCCCAAACAAACGCAAGTCAGGCCAAGCAAATGTCAGTTTCAATTATTTTAGTTGTTATTTTGGGTCCTAATTAGAAAAGTATTTGGTTATTCCTCTGACTTTCCTAAGAGTTTCTTTCCTTTTTTATTTTTTCAATACATTTTTATTGATTTCAGAGCGGGAGAGAGAGCTGGAAACATCAATGATAAGAGAGAAACATTGATTGGCTGCCTCCTGCATGTCCCATACTGGGGATCGAACTGGCAACCTGGACATGTGCCCTGCCTGAAATTGAACTGTGACCTCCTGGTTCAGAGGTCGACACTCAACCACTAAGCCATGTGGCGAGTTTCTTTTTTTTTTTTAAATTTACGGTTCTAATATCTACCCCGTTGATAGTTTCTAAATATTTCAATATTTTTTTAATTACTTAGGTGAGTATTGCTATAGCCCATATGGGTGTGCTGTGTATCTGTGTGCGTGTGTGTGTGTGTGTGTGTGTGTGTGTGTATTAGTTGTCAAGGCAAACATTTTTTCCCTGTGACAAGAGTAAATTTCACTGAGTTCAAGAATGTTCTGCACAGCTATTCTATGTTTTCAAACATGCATTTGTGCAGTGTATATGTAGGTATTTTAATTCTGCATTTAAAGAAACACATTAAAACACACTACACACACACACACACACACACACACTCACACTCTCTATATACAAATACTGGTATATATCTGAGCAGAAAACCTAAAGTAACAAACTCCCATATTGTTTGTTTACAAGTTCTCTGACCAGCAGTTTGAGGAACGTATTCCCTTTTACCAAAAGTTACGCCCTAATGCTGCCTCCTCTCATAACACGTCAGTTTCTGGAGTACAGGAATTAGATCTGACGTTCACTGTAACCTGGGCGGAGCCTCCGTATTCAGTGAGTGACCAGCTGGCCAAATGAGCATGAATGGCAGTGAGACCAGCAAAACACGACCTGACGCACAAAAGGACGCAGATCACAAAATCCAGCCAGAGATCACTAGTGAGTCATAACAGACAAAGCCTGGTTTCACAGTGAGCTTGGGGATTAGGAGGTCAATGCAAACACAATACTATAATGTCTGAATTTTTATTCCTCATTGTAGATATTTTTTTCTCTGCCATGAACATCATGAAAAAGTATGTAACATTTGGAGGATAAACATTTAGAACTATACAACCTGCCCCAGAAGATTCTGGTTCCATCTACAAGCAAGTAAATCTACAGGCAAGTAACAGAGAGGCACCCTGCGGGATTGTGTAAGTGGACACCAAATTGAGCCTCTGTGTTCAGATTGGCAAAACTATCTAGCATTTCCTACCTCTTAGGTAATTAAAAAAAATGAAAACCTATAATATCCACAAGAGCACTTTAAATGTCAGTGAGCACAATACAATGTGAAAGATGATTGCAAAGGGTTATAATTATAGCCGTCCTATGCATATTTTAGGTACCGCTAGCTAATTGTCGAGACCCTCCAAAATCAGAGCCATCCACTCTCACCCAGCGGAGGCTCTAACTCCAATTAAGCAAAATGCATCATTCCCTCCCACACGCACCAAGTCCATATCCAAGTTCCATCCCTCCCCTGACCCCGCCGCAGTTTTCATTGTCTGGGATTTTCTCCCATCTTTTCTATCCTGATGGAAGTTTTATCAATTTTACAAATTTGTTAAGCCCCAGTTGCAATTTCACATCCTCCCACATAGCCTTCTCTTTTATGGACTGTATAATATGAACAAAGGGTGTAGTATAAGTAACCAGGATAGAGGTAATTCCACTGGGGCCGCTTACTAGTTTAGAGTCCTTGGTCAAAACGCTGGGCCTCCCTCGTATATAACGGGGCTAAGGAATATCTCTTACTGGGTCTCATCCAACCAGATCAGTCAGTCAGTCAGTCGGTCAGTGAGGCAGTCCACCCCAGACACTCTACTAGGAACTGCGGAAAATAACGATGAATGTGGCCAAGCTCTGTCCTCAGAGGGATCGGCCTCCCAGGAGAGACAGATAATTCAGCTAACAAGAACACCATTGATTCTTGGGTACACCAGCTCTGGGAGGACAGAGTGACATGCCAGATATTTTCAAAAAAATATTTATCTTAATAATAAGATGGAT
Source organism: Myotis brandtii (assembly GCF_000412655.1). Classification (NCBI taxonomy): domain Eukaryota; kingdom Metazoa; phylum Chordata; class Mammalia; order Chiroptera; family Vespertilionidae; genus Myotis; species Myotis brandtii. The sequence goes on from NW_005371287.1 coordinate 1,164,652, forward strand.
CCACACACCGCCAAGAAAGAAGGTTTAGTTAAAGTCTGAGTTCACCTGCTATCGGTAAAATACATGCAGCAGGAGAAATGCCAAACATAAGGGAAGCTCTTTCAAATCAGCGTTGACACGTCAGTGTGCGCCTCGTCCCCTCCATCAGTTCGCAAAGGGGGCTGATGGAACCTGAAGGAGGGGGTGGAGGGTGGTCAAGAATCATGCGTCTTCTGGGTGATGGAGACAGACATCATGTCCACTTGCCATGTGGAAAAGTAGAAGCAAAGTGAGTGATCTACCTTGTTTTTAATGCAAGCAGATGGCGAGGTCATGGGAACTGGTGTAGAGCATTAGCCAACTGTCCCTTCAAATTAAGGACTTCTGGGAATTAAGAGAGTTCTGAGAAACCCCCAGGATTCAGAAGATTGTATGTTCTCGCTGAGTGATCAGCCATTCCTTGTGAACATTAAGCCACAATGAATATATAAGGGCATGGCTGATTGCTTCGATGAAATGCAGGTATTGGGATTCAAGGTAACATGTGGTGGAAGAGATACAATGAGAGACAGCAAGAATTTCCCACTGAGCTGCCGTCTACTTCATGGCATCACAGGCTTCCAAGAATCGCAGAGATAGCTGGTAGAAGTAAAGAAGCCTTTAAAGTGAACGAGTTTGAATTATGTTTCAAAGTTTCTTGGACTTCTGCAGTATATTCAGAATTGCACCATCCTTATATATAGGGTGTTCCCCAAAAGTGTATACACACTTGAACAGATGATAGCTCAATTTTGAAAATGAAATGTATTTTAATAAACACCCCCTTTATAATTTTTCAAAGTATATGTATATAAATTTTTAGGACACTCTATATTGAAATGATTAAGCATCTACCCTAAATAATGCAATTTAGCTTTAAAATGAATTAATTGATGTAAAATATCATGAGGCTTTTGCCTACATCTATAAAAATATATATGTATTGACATAATATATATGTAAATGTGTGTAAGTATTTGAGTCATTATTAAATAAACAAAATAAAATGGCAGATTATGCTTTTATATGACCTCAGAAACCATTACTTACCCTGGTAGAAAGTAACTTTACTTTGTGGTCTGTTTTAGAAACCACAAAAGATAAGAGATACCCAAGATATTTACACTAAGTCACTGTGTATGAATATTTTATACAAGAAGATTTTAGATTGGTAATTTGGAGTTAACATGAAAAATGTTAGACCTGAATAGGACTGACCATTAACTAATTCAAATTTAGTTTGTTATAGATGAGAAAAAAATGAGGTAGGATAAAGGAAATAACTCTCCTTAGGCCATGAAGCAGTAGCTGATAGACAATATAACAGGAAAAAAAGAAAGTAAACAGAATTTAGGATCATGGAATAGACAATTTCAAATCCACGTCTGATATCATCTAGCTGAAATTACATAGCTTTTGTAAGCCTTCATTTCCATGTGAGATAGGCATTTTGTATTAAATGCATCTAAGAATACACAATCCGCTGGCTTAAATAAAAAAACAAAACACACAGAGACTAACCAAGAGAAATAAAAGAAATCTAAACTCAATTGGTTTTCTTTATTGAATACAGTAAACCAAAAATTGGTTTAAATTATTCAGAAGCTAAAATAACCCTCTACATGAATAACATCAAAATTAAATTCTGGTCTAATTCTAATTATTATCACAATCTTACCATCTGGAAACCCGTGTTCTCTAAAAGAATTTTAGCATGAAATTGAAAGTTCTATAGAAAACACAATAGCTCCTTTCCTAATCTAAAAGCTGAGATCAATAGCATACTTTTATAACATGCCAGTAGAAAAAGAATCCTCTAGAGTGCTGCAGGAACTTTGGCCTGGAAGTGCCCGAGCACCTTGGAACTGATCCTGTGCGCACTTTGGGCTTCAGAGCCCTGGGCTGGGAGAAAACTCGCCCGCAGCACCAGGAACTAATTCTACGCGCACTGCCGGCTTCGGGGAGCCCTGGGCCGGGAGCAATCGCGCGAACGGGAATTTGTCTGCCTAGCACAGGCCCAAGGATCCCTTTTCTCGGGGCAGGAGGCAGCACCAAGCACCAGTGACTTGACTGTGTTTCTTATCACCTGCGCCTGAGATCCTGATTCCCTGTGCATTCATACTAAGAGCCAGTGAATCCAATTCCTGGTGCAAGGGCACACAGGGATCTTAAAATAATTCAATTCATTTCGTGGGTTATAATACCCCCAATTTAAGACTGCTCCATAGAAGTTGGGTATTTCCCATTCCACATGAAAGCTTCCTTGATGAAGAAAACCAAGGATTTGAGACGGTCTTCTAAATGGCATATCTCAATCCTGATCAACCCTGACAGGAAAGTTTGGGACAGGGCAGGGTGAAGGGCATGCTCCTGTTGGTATTTAATCAGTACCAGCCACAAATCTGTGAGAAACTCTGCCATTTCTTGGCTGTCCATTCTCAACCACCTCTTAGTAACTATGCGTTAGAAAGAAATACACTGAAGGAAAGCATCAATAGACGAGAGACCTTTAAGGAGCATAATAATGGCCCTGCGAGTAACAACATGGTTTACCAAACACTTGCATATATATTACTTCTTAGTGTTCCCAGGAAGCCTGTGAATGCAGTGTTTTTTATCTGAATTTACCAGAAGAGAAAGCTGATACACAGAGAGAGAAGGTGATTCACTTGATGGTGTCCATGTAGTAAGTGGCAAAACAAGGCAAGGCTTCCATCTCCCATGATGTTGTAGTAATATATAGAAATGTTTTAAAATGCTTTTAAAATGCCTAAAAAATATTAAGGTTTTAAAATATTTAAATTAACTTTTCTTGAAACTTAAAGCGTGATATTAAGGACACATTCCCCACTGCCCTGAAGCTTGTGTACCTCATAGATAAGGATTCGAACTTCAGTAAATAACTCAGTGACTTGTCAAGATAACCATTTGAGTGAGTGATGTACTCTCCCTAGATAACCACATGTAGCCTCTTGCCCTGTTTGAGATAAACATGTGTGCATTGACATAATTCATTGATAGCCACCTGGACTGCTGCAAATGGGGTACAGGCTTTAAAAATGGGGATCTTGACCAGCCCAGTGCTCGCCTGTCAAGACAGCCACAAAGGCACATCCTCTTGTCAGTCCGGCAAGTGACGCCGCTCCACGCTCCTCTTCCTGCAAGACCACAGAAGAACGGCCAGTACCTCCCGATTGAGATGTGACTGAGTTCTCGGGTGAGGAATGCCGGCCCCCTACATCCAGACCAGACCTGCCCAGCTGCCAGACCCCAGAGGACAGCACCACCGGGACGCTGCTCCACGCTCCTCTTCCTGTAAAACGACAGAAGAACGGCCAGTACCTCCCGATTGAGATGCGACCAAGCTCTCGGGTGAGGAACGCCGGCCCCTTGCATCTGGACCGGACCAGCCCAGGTGCCGGACCCCAGAGGACAGCACCACCGGGATCCCCATTTCAGCCTGTACCAGCAGCAGCAGGAATTGTGTGAGTAATAAAGTGCTGTGTGACTTCCAACTGCATATGTTTCATGTGGTGCAATTCCTCTGGCAGTTAATTGAATTATTTTGCATATGCTTAAAATTAAAATTAAAGCTTCTGGTCTTTTCGGTCCTAGGCCTGCCCTTGGTCCTACTTGCATAAAGTAGCCTCGTCGCTAGCAACTACTTGAATGTCCCACACCTGCACAGTTAAAGTTCATCTCAAGGGACACCTTAGATCAGGGGTCCTCAAACTACAGCCTGCGGGCCACATGCAAATACAAATATTGTATTTGTTCCCGTTTTGTTTTTTTACTTCAAAATAAGATATGTGCAGTGTGCATAGGAATTTGTTCATAGTTTTTTTTTAAACTATAGTCTGGCCCTCCAACGGTCTGAGGGACAGTGAACTGGCCCCCTGTTAAAAAGGTGGAGGACCCCTGCCTTAGATAAACACCCCAGATCCTTTTCCAGGATTTACTTGGGACATGTGACAAGTTCCACATACTGCCACTGCACCAGGCTCACTTCTGCAGTGGGAACGGTGAACCCTACAGAACGTGGGATTCTCAAAATCGTGTCCTGTCTGCTCCAGGAGTATTTTAATTTCTAAGGTCTATTCTTTCTGCTCTCTCCTCTTCCTAACAATGTCTTCCTCTCCCTCCTTCCTTCACTTTCTTGTACTCTTTCTTTGGCTCTCTGTATAGCGTGCTCTCTTCTCCCTCTTTCTGTAACAAATCTGGTAGCTTCAGGCAGGGGGAGCCCTCCCTTCCCCATCCCCCAGTGCATCCGGAATGCTTGAGCACCCCCCGGTGTTTTCCTACGAGTTCTATTCTGGTCCTCGTGCTGCTTGACTGGGCCCAGATGCCCTTCAGTCACTCAGAATTCCTCTCCCCAGGCACTGGGCCCAGGTCCCCAGTCACCACTGGGCCTGTGGGAACGAGGACACAATTCACAACGTCCAGCCCCCACCTATATGCTGCAGTTGTCTTTTGGCACCTGGGTTCTGTGTGGAACATTGCCCCCGATCATCACTTGAATTGATGCTTGAAGTTTTCATGTAGTTTGCCCACTCTGCTTTGGGCTTTCGGCCAACCAAAGGTGGCCCCTTTCCCCGGCTGCATCCTCCCATCCATCCAAGAACCCACTACTGAGGCAGAGACCCTGCTAAGATAGGATATTTTTCCTCTTTCTCTCTCCTTCTCTTTCTCTCTTTCTCTTTCTTTCTCTCTCCCTCTCTCCCTCCCTCCCTCCCTCCCTCTCTCTCCTTAATCTCTGTATGACTGCTTTATTTCCAAATCTTTCACAAGCGCCAGTATCCAACTTTGTGAGTATGTTTACAAATGACTTGTCAGGAGTCGCACCGTGGGACTGTAACTGTCCCGGGCTAATGAGAGAAGAACAAAGCAGATTCAGCAGCAAGTGATGAATTCCTGCCACACAAACTGCAAATGGCTTCATTGCGAAGGGTGGGGCTGAAGGTTCTGAGGGGGTGCGACAGTGGCCAAAAAATCAACTTCCCCCAACAGAGTAAGAGAGGCATGGGAAAATGAGTCCGTGCCACAGCCCCAGTGCAAGCGACTACTTAGTCTTAGCAAAATTCATTACTCTTGACAATCTTATTTTTGCTTTTGTAATTTGTTTGGCTTTAGTTTGTTTCGCATTTGTTTTGACTTCCGAGTAGCATGAAATAAAAGCATAAGGAGTTTAGACCTAGTGCGATGTATATGCACATTGAAGGCGTGTGAGGCCAGGATGTGTCGTCTAGCTCTATATTGTGTAGGAATTCCATCGAAGTGAAAATACTTACCTTTCAAAGGATCTGCATGCTCTGGACTTCGATTCTCAGCAGCAGGGAAGCTTGGCTCCCAAGCTTCTGGGCGGGTTCCCCGAGGGACCCTGACCTGCCAGAATCCGCTCCCCGGGGCCAAGGATGACACACACATGGCATGCAGCCCCTCGTGCTATTTCACTGGCATTTAAGAGATTTGTTTTAAGTTGTTAACCTAATTTTTTCTACTCTCAGGCTCGTGTTAATGTTCCAATTAAGTAGAAAATGAGGAAATGAAAAAGGGATGTGCTTTTAGTAAATTGAATTTCCATTTGGGTTTTATTAAAATTGCCACGGAAAAGTTTGTCTCAGAAAATAATAATAGCAATCGTTTCTGCTCTTGCGATTCAAAAAGAGGCAATATTAGGTGTGGTGCTGGTCCATATGTAGACAAGAGCAAACGGTGCCTCTCAGCGGGGAACAATCCCAGGGCAGGAATGACCTTGTCCCTCTGTGAGTTGCAGCCCAAACATGTCCTAACACCAGCCAGGTAAGTGCTTGTTCAGTAATTACTTTGCCTTGCTTGGCAGGCTGCCCTTCAGGACTCACGGCTGGAATGCTCCCACAGGCTCAGCCCCACCCCTCAGGTTAGGAGCCAGTGAAGTAACCCCAATACAAGAATCCAGAGCCCAGTTTCAAGTCAGCCTGTAATGCACACCCCATTCTCTGCTCCCCATAACTTGCCCGGATTCTGAGCCTCCAGTTCAGAGAAACGACCCTACACTGAACTGTCCAGTTGTCTCAGCAATCGGGGCTCTTCCCTGAATCTAGCCACCCAGGGAGTCTCCGTGTGGCCTGATCTGCTGGATACCAATCGGCTGCCCACCTCTGCCCACTCGGCTGCCAGGTTATGCCGTCACTCGTGGAGGAGGTGGCAGGTAGAGAAGTTAAGACTGTGGGCTGAGCACACATGCAATGCTTTGTTCAAGTGTGGAGACAGCTTTATGCCTGCCTGGTACTGGCCAAGTTACCCACCGCTCAACGGCTTAGCTATTTCGTCTGTAAGATGAGTATAAAATGCAATTCATTGAATAGTTATGAGGAATAAATGAATTAATTTTTAAAAAACATTTTGAACAATGCCTGATTCATAGTAAATGTACATAATGTTGGCTGTATTTTTTTTTTAGGTCTCTCGTACCTTAGCGCCTATGCCAATATCCCTGGTCCTGACAACCTTACCCCAGGAAGGTTTTTCGGCCACCAAATTCTGGTTTTCTTACATATTTCCTCCTACATCCTTTGGCTAACCCTGACATGCTGCCCTACCCCAGGGCCCTCCTATCAGCCAAGGCATCATTCAACAATACTAAGTACCATTTGTACATCTTTAGTCCTTGCAGGGCCCTGGTGCGGTGTAGCCCTCCCCTGAACAAGTTGGACACTTACCAGTTCAGGTGTAGAAGTCAGGACTTCCCTACAATTGAGCACACCCCTACCTGGAGTGTAGGCTCACACTCCCTAGGCCGCCAACGTACATATGCCAACACTGCCCTGTAGGCAATCCCCTAGGAGTGCGGATACAGACACGGGCTCCACACAGCTTCCTGTTGGCGTTGAGTAGAAGATCACAGGTGACAGTCTGGAGCAAAAGACAAGAGAAGCCCAGGAGAAGGCGAAGAAAGCTGCCTAATGCCAGTGCCAATAGGAGCAGTTCACCTTTGTCATTTTCCGGAGCTTTTCATTTTACAAAGAGCTGGATTCTGTCATTTTAGCCTCACAGAAACACAATGAAATGACAAAATGTGTTCAAATGATTGGGACGGTGCTTGATACAATTGCACCTTTAAAAGTAGACAATACGCCTACAGAATGAGGGTCAAGAGTAGCACAAAAGAGCAGCTGTAGCTTTTTGCACTTTTGCTCATCAGGTTAGCTCGCTGGATGCTCACTGATGACTTGAATACTCTCCTTCTCCACCAATAATTTTTGACTGTAGGTTTCAGTTCTTGCTTTTCTGTCTGATTCTTTCAATTTAGCAGTCTCCTTTTTGGAACTTTTTCTATAATACCCCCTTTGACTCCTTATATCTCAACTATCTCAACTTACAATCCTCCCCGTGAGCAATGTGAATTTAGTTCAAAATTGTGGTGGATGGATCCTAAGGTAACCCCCAAAGATCGTCACCCGCCCCCTTAATGTTCACAGGTGTATAAAAATTTCCCGTGGATGTGGGAGAGACCTATGATTTGCTTCCAGACAATAGCGTATGGCAAAGGTGATGGATTCTGAACATATAATTAAGGCCCCCAAATGGGTTGACTTTCAGTGAATGAATAGTGAGTATTTCTTGGGTCAGCCTGACTTAGGTAAAGGGACTGGGCCATACTTGAGGTGGGAGCCTAACTTTCCTGGCTTTTTTATGAGAGTGGTGAGGTTGAGGAAGCCCGTATGGAAGGAACCACAGGCCTCTCTAAGATCTAAGGTGGCCGCCATCGTCCAGTAAAAAGCTCAGGCCCTCACTCATACATCCATAAGGAAATTAACTTTGCCCATAACCTAAATGAACCTGGAAAAGGATTCTTCCCAGTCCATCCTTCAGATGAGAACACAGCCTGACCGACACCTTAATTGTGGCCTTGTGAAAACCAGAGTCAGGGATTAGGCTAAGCCTTGCCTGCACTCCTGACCCACAGAAACCACCACAATCATATCAGCTGATCAACCACATCACGCTTCTTTACAAAAACAACAAAATTCTACCACATTATAACAATCCAGGTGTAAGCCTTAGGGAAGAAACACAGTAACAAAATAACAAAATCCAATTCAATAAAAAGGAAAAATAAAATAAAATAAATGTAGAGTGGCCAGTTCGATAAAATCATATTGAATTTCACTCGAGGTTTGGAACATGTGCTATTTGGAGTTAGTCCCCACATTCCTTACCAAAATGCATTGCTACGTGCAGCCTTATTAGAAGAGCAAGTTAAAGCAGCAGCCCTTTGTTGACAGGCAGGCAATGGGCATGTGGGGACTCACGAGAATGCTTAGAGTACAGAGGACAAGGTGGTACAATCCCATAGTGGTTATCAGGAGAGCCAGGCAGCTCTGTTGTCCCAGGCAGGGTCAAGAAGGGGAATGTTTGTGGAAAGGCAGACACACAAGGGAAATATCACTGAAAGACCCGCTTTGCCTCTGAAGACATTGAAAACGCGCGCACGCACACATGCACACACACACACACACACACCACAATACCTACAAGGTCCTCTTTGCTCTTTTGCCAAGATTTCTCATGACATATAAAAGGGGGCTGAAATTAAGCAAATGTATGCTATTTTATTTTTTAAAGTATATTTGTATTGATTCCAGAGAGGAGGGGAAAAGGATAGAGAGACAAAAACATCAATGATGAAAGAGAATCATTGATTGGCTGCCTCCTTACAAGCCCCACACAGGGATCAAGCCCCCAAACCGAACTGTGACCTCCTGGTTCACAGGTTGATGCTCAACCACTGAGCCATGCCAGCTGGCAAATGTATGCTATTTTAATAAACACAGCACATTAGAAACTAAATTTGGTGTTTACTAATATTTAAAAGGTTGGGATTTAGAACTTAGTTTAAAGACAAATGTACTTTAGGGGTCCCCATCATGGGCCACTCCGCTGCTCCCCTCCCTGGCTCTAGCACAGACAGTGAGAGGTGGTGAAGAAGAAGCAGAATGCTGGCCAGTCCCTCTCCCTCACAGAAGAGCGATGTGTGTGCAGTAGCCAGACACAATCCAATGCTGGGCTGGACCTTGTGTTGTTTACTACAATTTTTCATTCAGGGCAGACAACCTACCTACTTCCAACCTTTGCAATGGCAGTTCATTCCCCTATTGGTCTTGTTTTTAGAATGTTCTTTCCTCTGATTTGTTTCATCACTCTCCTTCTAAATCTATATTCTGGAATGATTTGGAACTATTCTTATCAACTTCCACATAGCAACCCTCCCATTGTGCAAAGTCAGTTGTCCTTGTCCCTGAATATTCTAACTTCCTCTGGGGGGCACAGGGCAGCTTGGAACAGAGTAGGAAAGCCATTGCCCAGGTCAGAACCCTGTCATTAGGATCATTGTTTCTCAAGTTTCTCCCTCTTCTTCCTTCTGAGACCAATCCTGAAGAGCAGGATCTTAATGCTGCTCCTTGTAGATGAATCAACTCAGGATAACTCATGGAAGAAGCCACTGTTGCTCAGGCTCTGCTCTGAAGAAAAGGGATCCATGGGCAGGGCTGGTATTCAAAATCCCAAAGCAGAACTCTTTTATGTGTTTACATACTGAGTTTCTATGCAAAGCTTAATTTCAAAAAGGTTTTCTCCTATAACTTGACTCAGTCAGGAATGCTAAGAGTTAGATGTGCTATATATGTAGAACAAAAATGTCACAACTAAAAGCAAGTGACAGAGAAATCTTAAAAATAAAACCATGAGCACAGGTTAACAACAACAAAAAAAGCAGGGATCATAACATGGGCCGACTCAAATATAAAGAACTACTTGACAGAATTGCACTCACTAAAACCAGAGACACATCTGATATTGCATTGTCTATGACTTTATTTACATGATATTCTTTGAAAATAAAAAATTTACGGATAGAAAATAGTAGTGCAAGGGATTTTGTTGGGGTGATGGAATTGCTCAATGTCTTGATTAGGTTGGGAATACAGGACAATATGTATTTGTCAAAATTTACAGAACTGTGCACTAAAAAAGTTGAACTGTCCTGCATTCAACTTTTATACCTGCCAGATGACATGATTCTGTTTATAAAATATATTTATTTTGTCAAAATTAAAAACTGCTACAAATAACACCATCCAGAAAGTACAGACACATCCACACAATTAAAAAAATGCAAATCATTTGTTTGATAATGGAATATGTAGAGTGCTTACAACTCAATAATATTAAAACCCAATTAACAAAGTATATGACTAGCTATGTAAAGAGTGCTTACAACTCAATAATAATATTAAAACCCAATTAACAAAGTATATGACTAGACATTTTTCCCAGAAACACAAATGGTTAATAGGCACATAATAATATAATTACCATCATTAGACATTAGAGAAACAAAGGCAAATCAAAACCACAATGAGACAGTTCTTCATCTCAATGAGGATGCCTACGTTCAAAAGAAGATAACGTGTCGATGAGGCTGTGGAGATTGTAACCTTCATACATTGCAGGTAAGAATATGAAAAGATGTAACTGCTACTTTGAAAAATGGTTTGGCAATTCCTCAAAATGTTAAAAACAGAGTTTCCATGAGACTCAGCAATTCCACTCCTGGCTATATGCCCAAAAGAACTAGAAATCTATGTATACAAAAAAACGTGTGTATGAATTATTTTCTAATTATTTTATTCAGGTAAAATACACATTAACATGAAATTTACCCTGTTAACCATTTTAAGGGTACAGTTCAGTGGTATAAAATATATTCATAATGTTATACAACATAACCACAATTCATCTTCAGAATTCTTTCTGATCTTGTACAACTAAACTCTATTCAACAATCTCCCCATTGCCCTCTGTCCCCAACCCCTGGCAACCACCATTCTACTTTCAGTCTCCAGGATTCTGACAACTCTAAGTGTAACTGAGCTAAAGCTACAACTACTCACTGCCAATGTTAAGGAACAAGAAGCTGGACAAGGAAAGCGACTGTATTCTGAAAGCCAACAAGCCCAGAACATAGTGGATCAGAGTCCTAGGAACCATCTTGAGAAAGTAGAGAATTCAGGTGTGTGTTTTTTATGCCAGGGGAAGGGGGAACTGGAGGGGTTTGAAGTCAGGAGGTGATGATGACTACAGACATCTAGAGATCAGCTCGTGTCGATGGGGGGGGGGGGGGGGAAACTTCTTTCCTTTCGGTCAAACAACCCCGGCGCCGTGGTTTCAGTCAAGAGGTTCCCATAAACCTTTCCAGAAATGATTGTAAATTCTGTACATGCCTTCCTTATCTCCTCGGGGAGGGAGCTTTGGGCAAGGAGGTCATTTCAGCCCTCCCTAGGCTCCAGCTTAGATCTCACTAGCGATTAGCATGTCTATCTGCAGGACGGAGACACAGGTGCTCACGGGCATGTTGCGGTAACTGGACAGGCTCCATCGAGCAAGGTGGAGTTAGAAAGAGTAATTGTTTTATTCCATTATATATAAGTGGGATCACAATGTATTTGTCTTCTGGTCATGAGTTTATTTCATTTAGCATCATGTCCTCAAGGTCTATTCATGTTGTAGCATGTGTCAGAATCACCCTCCTTTTTAAGGCTGAATAATACTCCATTGTATGTGTATAGCACATGTGGCTTATGCATCCATCCTTCCATGGGCACTTGGGATGCTCCCACATTTTAGCTATTGTGAGTAAAGTCACTGTGAATATGGTGTACAGATATCTCTTCGGGTCCCTGTTTTGTTTGTTTTGTGTGTGTTTTTAACGTGCCTTGGGAGGAGAGGAGGGAGAAGAGAGGGAGAAGGGGAAGGAAAAGGGAAAGGTGTGGGCATGCTCTTGGGAGGGAGAGCACCTCGGGACCCTGTTTTTAATTCTCCTGGGTATATAGTCAGAAGTGGGATTGCTGAATCGTGTATGTGAATGTTTTTAGCAGTGTTTATTCATATCAGCCCAAAGAAGGAACAATAGAAATTCCATCAACTGATAAATGAATAGGTAAAACATGGCATATTCTTAAAATGGAATATGATCGCACAATAGAAAAGAATGAAGTACTCACACATGCTACAACATGGGAAAACTGAAACATTATGCTAAGTTAAAGTAGTCCATTCATAGGAAATATTCATAGTTGTCAAGTTTCTAGAAACAGAAAGCAGATTAATGCTTGCCAGGGACTGGGGTAGAGAGATAATAAGGAGTGATTGCTAATGGGTACAGAGTTTCTTTTTGGGGTGAAGAAAATATGCTAATATTAGATGGTGGGAATGACTGAATTAACCTGTGAATGTACTAAAATTTATCCAACTGCACATTTTAAGTAGTTGAGTTCTATGCTATGTGAATTATCTATAATAATAAAAGGGTAATATGCTAATTAGACCAGACATCCATCCAGACATCATTCCGGATGAAGCCAGGGCTGTCCCAGGTGCCTGCCAGTGGCTGGAGCAAAGCCTGGGTCCTGGGTTCCAGAGGGAAGCCGGTGCCGGCAGCCCAAGGAGGGAAGGCCTACTCTTGCATGAATTTCATGGTTCGGGCCTCTAGTGAATCAATAAAGCTGTTAAAATAATTATACTTCAATAAACCTGCCTCAAGAGGAAGAAAGAGAATTGAAAACTTCCACAGTCCAAAGAAAAGAGGGCAAACACATGAGCATCAAGTTCCTCTCCAATAGGAATATAAATGAGCAATAACCATATAAAAGGATGCTCTGTATCAATTATCAAACTAATGCAAATTAAACAGAAGTGAGCTATATTTCCCCAATAAAATTCATAACAATTAAAGATTGGCAATCCCCAATGCTGCTGAAGTTATGATTACATAACCTTCCCACCCTTGGGGCTTACAACTGTTCAAATGAAGCAAATTTTCTAGAAAGAACTTCTGCCATGTGTATCAAAATAAGGAATATGAATAGCTTTTTATCTAAATTTGAGGCCATAGTAGGAAGAAATGTCAGATTTTGTTTTTTTAAAAAAAGCACTAGGCTGCTGGTTAGTGATTTACTGTCAGGAGCGGGTGGGCAGGGTAGAAGCAGAGAACAGCAGGTGTCATTCCATGATTACAGGTGACAGGTGCTGATGAGCACGGGGATGCCAGCTGTGGACACACTAAGGGAGTGAGAAGGGTTCAGATTTGGGGCATTTTAGAAGCGGTGCTCACTGGATCGCTGATGGATTGGATGTGGGGGTGAAGGAAAGAGAAGAATCAAGACTTTCTGTTACCTATTCGCCTTGAACGACGGAGCAGAGGATGGTGGCACTGACTAGTGAGAAGCAGGTTCAGGTGTTGGGGAGAGCCCAGGAGTTCTTTTAAGGAAACATTACATTGGGGTTCCTATTATTTATCCAAGTGGAGATGCTGAGAAGGCTGTTTGCTATTTGTATGTGGAACTCACAGGGAAGGGGTCAGAACGGGTCAGGTCAATGTGCGTGGCATCAGCCAGGAGGTGGGAGCTAAAGACAGGAGACTGGCTAAGATTATGTAATGTGGATAGGAAGAGAAGAAGAGTAAAAGACTGAATCCTGGGGCCCTCTAAAGTCAGGAGGAGGAGAATCCGACAAACTAGACCATAGGTTGGGAAAATTTTTTTATTTTTATAAAAGGGCTGACAATAGATATTTTTACTCTGAAGGCCACACCGCCTCACCTGTTGCTACTCAATTCTGCCACTGTCTTGTGAGCGTGGCCACTGACAATACAGAAGCAGTGGGTGTGTCTGTGTGCCAAGAACACTGTATCTACAAAAGGAGACGCACAGGGTGGCCAGTAGCAATGGCTTGCCAGCTCCTGAGCAGGGAGAAGAAAGAGCAATGCAGGCTGAAAGGAAATCAGCAGGTGGTGGTGCCACAGAAATCAGGAGGCGGCGCCTGAAGATGGCGAGGAGAGTTCACCAGGGCACACTGAGCAAAGCCTGAGAATGAAAGTTTTCCAGCTCCGCAGGCCACTGTGGTTTCCTGGACGCACTACTGTTTTCCACAAGGTCCTGGGGACACAGCGCCTTCTGCCTGTAGTGTCCTCCACCAAAAACTACCGCCGTTTCATGAAGTTCCCCTCGTCCTTTAGGTCTTCAATCAGACCTGACTGCAGTAGCCTCCTGTGGTAGACAGAGAGGCAGCCCCCTCCCCCTAAGGAATTCCACATTCTAATCCACGGAATCTGTGAATACGGTACCTGTTACCTTGCAGATGTGACTGAATTAAAGGTCTTAGAAAGGAGATACTCCTGGATACCTGGATCAGCCTTATATCAATCCCAGGGTCCTCTTACAGGTTGAATTGTGCCCCTCAGAATTCATGTGTTGAAATCCTAACCCAAAGTAGCTCTGCCTGTGACCTTATTTGGAAATAGGGTGATTGCAGGTATAATTAGTTCAGATGAGGTCATACTGAAGTGTGGTGGCCCCCTAATCCAATGTGACTGCTTCCCTCCTAAAGAGGAAAAAGTTGGACGTGAACAAACATACCCAGGGAGAATACCATGTGCAGATAGAGGCAGAGGTCGAAGTGATGCTCCTACAAGCCAACAAATGCCAAAGATTGCCACTTATCCATCAGAAGCCGGGAGAGAGGCCTGGGTGGGACACATCCTCCCTCACAGCCTCAGATGGAGCCCACCCTGCGGACACCTTAATCTCTGGCTTCCAGCCTCCAGATTGTAACACAACAAATTGCTGTTGCATAAAGCCACCATGTTTGTGACTTTGCACTTTATCAGTACAGCCTTAGCAACTTCATACAAGTTCTTAAAAGTGAAAGAGGCAGGCAGGAGAGGAGGTGGCAGTGACACGAGGGAGCAGGACTCAATCTGTACTTTGGAGATGGAGAAGGGCCATGAGCCGGGGAAGATGGCTTCAATGAGAATGCCAGCACCTCGATGGTAGCTCAGTGAGACGCATGTTGGACTTCTGCCCTACAGACCTTCATGACAGTAAATTCACCATCATAAGATCGTGGTCATTTATTATAGAAGCCGCAGAAAACAGATACACCAGTGGAGTTTCGAATCCTTCACATACACCCCCAGCACACGGTTAATTCCTGTCACTCAGCCAAACTAGGACTAGCTCCAAGACAAGGGCGAGGTGTGATTCATATTCGACCTCAAACACACCGGAGATCAGTCAATAGATGTAGGCCAATGCATGCAGAAGGAATATGCCTCGCCCCATGCTCTTCACTGCGTTTTCTAGCTGACTGTGAACACACTCAACTTTTAACTTCCTGGCCTTGAAGCTCATTTTCTTTGCATTCCTCATCAATTTCTTTAGATGCTATTAGGCTACTGTAAACTGTCCTAAGCTCTTCCGACTCCAGAACAAAAACAAAAGAGGGCTTTGAAGACCAGCAAGAAACAGGACCCAGCAGGAAAGTGTCCTTAGCAAAAGGTTGTAACGTGAAGTCACTTGAGCTAATTTGCTGCAAATGGGTCCTGAACGGATTGCAGTGGGCAGATCTGAATGGGCGATTTCACAGGAGTTGAGCTGACTGATCCTTTACCATCTGCAAATGTATTTAGATCTAAAGGTGGCATAATAATAAATTTCATTATGGTTTATTGAAAATTTATTTAACAAATACAGATATATTTATTGTCGTTGATTTTTTTTTTTATGTTGGAACTGCAAGTCTAGTTACGCATGTCCTTGTGCTAACTATTCCAAAGAATGAATGAGATTCTACTGAACCCTGAGTTAATGATGGAGTCTTGGGGACGCCTTTGATCGCAGACTCAGCAGCAGCCTTGCCACTGAGTTAAAATGTGTTAGAATCTATCTCTGCAACAAAAGGACCCCTCGCTTCAGACAACGGAGAGTGGCTGATAGTTACAGTTACGTCAAATCCAACCAGATAAAACCTCCACTGTAACGGCTGATGAGCACCTCCTTTGTGTGGCTGCAACTCAAGTTTAAAGCCACCACATGTGCCGTGCTGTCCCTTTACATTTTATCTCATTGAATCCTCCCACAATAAGGTGATCTCCTAGGGGGGGAAGCCAAGGCTAAGCCTGTGGAAAGGACTCATCCAAGATCATGCAGAAAGTAAAGTCCTCTGACCCCCTTAGGGAACCTCCGATGAGAGGGCACTTGCCTCTAAGGAAGTGGGAGGGCACAGATCCCCAGAGAAATCGTGGGCGCACGCTCCTACTGTGAATGATTGCACTCCATCAAAATCACAGGCTCCTGCATTTCAGATTTGGGGGTGTGGGGCGGGGAGGCATTTGACAGATCCTCCCAGGTCTTGCCAGGTTACTGAAACGGGCCCTGAACCCAGAATCCAGGTGTTCCATAACCTCACTTGGCTTTCCTTCCGGCGCACACACAGATGAAAGGGTCTGCAAAGAGCTACAGCCACTGCCCCGCCTGCCAGGAGAGCACAGGAGGAAGGAGGGCTCAGAGCTGCTGGGGTAGATTCAGGAAGGACTCCTGGAAACAGCAGGCTCAGAAGCAACCAGACAGACAGACAGACAGAAGGAAAGCCACCGAAGCAGAGGAAGACATGTGTTTATCACATTATACGCCGTGCAGGGCTCGCCACGTCTTAGCACGGAGGCGTCAGAGGGGAACGGCCGGAATTGGAATGGGTAAAATAAAAGGACGCTAGTGCCAGCTCCGAATTTAGAACTGAAGCCATCTGGTGGGCCCCTGCACTCTGCCCTCAGAGCCCCATCCTTTCACCCCATGAATTCCTGGTGCCACTGCGACCCAGCATTTCTTCCCAGGGGGCGGGGAGAGGTGTGGTGTGAAAACCTCTGACACACCTGCCCATGAAAAGGTAGTAACACTTACAATTCGCTCCATTTCGGCCCATTCTGATTGAAAAAGATCATAATGGGGCTGGCGGCAGGCGGGAGTGATAACCCAAATGGATTAATCACGAATGGCGACGTGTCAACCATCAGCGAGAGTCCTGGTTTCCTGGGCCTCTCAGATGACAGAGAAAGGGCACCCCTAAACTTCATCTGTGAATAATGTGGCAGGAGGACCCCTGGGGGCATGGGTTCAAAGGCACAAGGATTCCTGTTACGAGGCCAATGCAGAACCTGGGGCCCCAGCACCCAGACCCCAGGCCCAGCTGCTCTCTCGCTAGTGACCGTGGACAGAACACATCCCCCCTCTGACCTCCGGTTTTCTTCCTCCTTAATGGGAAGGCCTCGCATGGCCTCGAAGGCTCCTTGAGGACCTGACTATATGATTCTAACCCTCTTCCCTGACTTGGGAAAGTTCATTTATTTGTTATATTAAAATAATAAGAGTCCTACACTGCTAGCCTCCTCCTGAGAATGAAACTAGGTAATCACAGCATAAAGGGCTTAGATGAATTCCTGGCACACAGCCAGCACCGATGGTTGTTAAATCCACATCATTCCAAAGGATGATAAATGACAAATCCTCGGGTTTTCAACTCCCCTGGTTTTCTCGATGGGGCGTGATCATCATTTTCAAAGTGCACATTTAAACCAACTTATATTGGGAAGAATCATTCCCTTAAAACAAATTGATCATATACAACACCCCCTCCAACTACGTGAAACATCTTCAGGTTGCTGCCCATTGCCC
>NW_005371287.1:1182248-1213859 GCF_000412655.1 Myotis brandtii
TGTTGCCTCATGGTCCCTCCAAGCTCAGCAAACCGGAGATGCTCCTCGAAGGTACCAGAGAGCTTGCACCTTCAATTCCTTCCTGGTTTCTGCGAACATCCCTTTATCAATGAGGGCTTCCCAAATATTAAAATGAAAAAACACATCTTCCCTGTACCCACCCCTCTCTCTCATTTCCCTGACCCTGCCTTGTCAGCCTAGGCATTTCATCACCCGACTTCCTACACACTTACTTAGTCATTTATCTCTGTCTCTTGCCCAGAAACATGTACATTTTCTAAGGGCAAGGACTTGTCCACCTCGTTATCTAATGTATCCAAATGCCTGTAGCAATGCTCAGGTCACAGTCTGCACCAAATAAACATAAGCCACATAAAGAAACCAGCACGCTACGCTGCTGCTAGCCACAGAAAGTCATTGTAGGGAAAACCGGTGCTGCCTGGCCCCGTCTGCATCCAGTTCTCCAGCCCGAATGTAGGTGAAACTCACTGCCTGCCTGGATACCGTCCACGTTCAAGTGCTGACGTTTCAACCCTCCAGCCACTTCAAAGGCCCCGGTTCTAACTGAATTGTAGCTTTCGCCTCCCCTTCTGTTAATTAGTCCCAGCATACACTGCCGCTGGGCCCACCCCGGTTATTACAAAAGGGTCTAAAGCTCTCAGGATCTTTCTTTTTCTAAAGGAATTGAAAGAAAACAGCAGTAAGCACCCGCTGGAAACCACTCATAGCATTCCTGCAAGCATCCCAGCTCATTGCGAATGGAGGTTGATAAAGATTGACTACCTTTCTGTGGTAGCCATTCATCATACTTAAGGTCTCTCTTTTGAACATCAATCTTATACATTTACCAGGAGACGTAATAGTGTAAATATATTATTCATAAACTAGAGTGAATCCCCACTCACCACCATAACCATTTTGACAATAAATCATCGCATGTAAATGTTTATTTTTCTGCCTATTGTTTCTCATTTGGAGACTCAACCACATACAGTACATCGATAAGCAGAGCAAAGAGCAGCAGAAAGAATTCTCCGAGCAGGAGCAGAAACTCATAAAGGGGAACCTGGATTAAATGCACAAACGTGAGGGAGCACAGTTGAGCTGAGAGAATTTTTCTTTTCAGAGCTGCTAAACCATTATAGAGTCTTTCTTATTGTACCTGTTAGTTGTACAAAAAGCTGCAGTTACTCTGTGCCACTGAGCATTTGGGGTAAATGCTACACGCCTAAGAATTCTCAAATGGTTAGAAGTTAAGTCCATGATTATAACCAGCAGCCAGAGAAGGGGTATCTTAAAGTAGATAGCAAACAGGTAGAGTACATATAAAATCCTGTATGAGTCCCATAGATAGCAGAACTGAATTCAGGGTCAATTTCTCAAGTTTCTTATCCCTATTAGCAACGATCTTACCACTTTTTCTCCTGTGTAAAGAGAGACGCATGCTAATTTTAGTGTTCTGGCCTCAGTGTTCTTATCACAAGATATATGGCAGTTAAATTAATGCACATGGACATATAAGGCATAAATATGACAGATCATAAGTGCATTTTGGTGCAAGACTATAACAAATTAATAGAGAAACTCTAACTTCATTAGTAACATATTTTGAGAAAGGTTGGAAGGAAACACAACAAACCAAGAAGTGAAAATGTTCCGATGAACCGGCTCCACCTCCCTTAGAGACAAGGGAAAATGTGGGTGGACCTGGGACAGAGATAGCTAATTTGCACGTTTGGTTCCTTTTTTATAACTCCTGTTGGAATACAGCAGCCATCACCCATTCAGAACAATGCCTTTTTCAGCACTCAGAGTTCACAGGCAGGTGAGAACATCAGACTGAAGTAAGCTGCCACTCTGCAGGGTGAGACTGATGGGTGGCTCAGAAATCACCTGTATTTAAGGACTTAATTTGGTGACACCTCGGCTTGGGAACTATTCTTTGTCATTGAGTGGAACTGAATTTTAAGAATCCTTTGGATTGATGAGATCATCTTTCTTTGTAAGTCTTGATACTTCCAAGAAGAATGCAATCAGTATAAATAGGGCAGCCCCTCTGCTTGTTGCCTAATTTCTGTCAATTCTATCAAATAATCCCCCCAGCAAAGTTGACGAATATCTAGAGATCCAGACATAATTAAAGAAATGTGAATACAATTTCCAATGCATTAAAGAAAAGAGTTCAGAGAATTGGATCCTTGAATCCACGACTTACTGTTTCCATGAAGCTGGATGAACAATTTACCTTCTCTGACACTGGGTTTCTTCAACTGTCTGTAAACAAAATTAAAAGGTTAGTCGACTTGGAAGTATTATTCTTGGGGACATGACATTATATGACAAGTGTTTTGAACAGCGAAGAACACCATAGACATGATACTAATAATGGTCACCCTTGTCCATAAACAGGAAGCCAGTAGAGCAAGTAGACGTGGTCATTTAAAATCCCTGGGTCTCATAGGCACCCTGAGAAAAGTGGAAAACAACCCATGCCTAGCTGATTCTCAGGGAGCTGGGAAAGTCAAATCATATCCTGTTTCTGAAGGTACTTTGTAAGCTATGAGTTTGACAGGGCAGTTAGTAGTCCACTATCTTCTCAGAGGCACTATCTTAAGAAGTTTGCATTTTCCAGGCCTTTTAAAGCCCGAGGAGCCGATCACAGCTTTGGCTGTCCCTCCGTTCACTGAATATTTACTCCTCACCACTCTGCATAACTCATCAAAAGCAAAACAGGCAGGAGGTAGACCAGAAGTCAATGTTGCTCGGAAGACACACAGAACATTGTCATTTGGAGAAGAAAACAGATGGGAATTAACAGACGAGGTGCCACTTAATTGGCAAGAGATTGGAAATAAAAGCTGAGGCCAGAATTCAAGCCCAAATCTGTCTCCCAAGAATCTGTACTTAGGAAAACATTAAGGCCCACCATACCGTATCACTTCCTTCTTCTTTTTAATCCTCACCGGAGGATATTTTTCCATTGACTTTTAGATGGAGTGGAAGAGAGAGGGAAAGACAGAGAGAAACACTGACGTGAGAGAAACCCATCTATTGGTCACCTCCTGCACGTGCCCCCACCAGGGAGGAGCCTGCAACCGAGGTACATGCCCTTGACTGGAATCAAACTTGGGACCCTTCAGTCTGCAGGCTGAAACTCTATCCATAGAGTCAAACTGGCTAGGGCTCATATCACCTTCTTTTGCAGGTCAGTGAAAAAGGAATTTTTAGGGGTGAAAAAGACAGGTTTTAGGAAATTTTAGAAATTAAGGGGACCATGGAAGTAACACAGGGCTGCAGAGCAGCAGACGGTATATTTCCATAGAATAGGGAAGCTGAAAAGCTGCAACAGGTACATTTCCATAGAATGAGAGCTGGGAACAGCAAAAGGTCTATATTTACAAAATAAAGAGAAGGAAGCCCTTCATCCAGAAGGAGAACAAAGCCCAAAGGGAATAGGAAAACAATAAGGAAGGAGGGGGGAGGGAGAACCTCATATGATGTCCCATGTGAGGTTCAACTTTTGAGCTCAGGAGTTACTATAGTAACCAGTCCAAGGGAATAGTGACCAATCAGAGGGGACATCAAGGCACCAAGATTTGCAGCCTTCATAAGCCATAGGGAACAGGGACTCAGTGGGACTCTTCCCCCTCCCCACGTGGGAGTCTGCTCTGTGGGACTCTTCCCCTCTCCCCACGTGGGAGTCTGTACTTGTTCTTCAATAAATCTCCACCTTTGCTATACCACCTTCTGTCCGTGGATTCATTATTCAACTCTGGCGAACAAAGAATCTGGGTTCCAGTCCAAAAATTCCGTATCACCAGTAAACTGAAGATCAGAGAGAGAAACTGACTTGCCCAAGGTCACACAGCTATGGATGAGCTGAGACTAAAACCCTAATATCCTGACCCCATCTCCTACCCGCAGCCAGTACGCCTTCCTGTCACACTGTGCTCAGGGTTAACTGTGGCTAAAGCACCGTCTCAGGCTGAGGGGTAAGTAGCTCAGATGCAACCCCTGCTTCCTGCCTGCTAGTCACTCACAGCCTAGCAGCTTCCATTCGAAAATATGCCTCGTGTGAGCAACTCAGGATGGTCTCTCTTTCTGTATCATTTCTATCCATTTACAGTAAGTGGGTTGGGGGAAAGTGAGGGTGAGAGGACTCAATACGTCTGAGGTGATTTGTGATTTTAAAAATTCACAACACCTGATTCTGATACACACTGCCAGGAGTAATAATCACAAATGTGATTATTTTTACATACGTTCATGCTCTTCTGTACTTCTTTCTTTTTTTAAAGAACTTTAAATTGTATTTTTCAATTAAAATTTGCATGCAACATTATTATGTATTCATTTCAGCTGTGCAACACAGTGGTTGGACAATCATATACTTTACGAAGTGTCCCCCCCCCCTCAATTGCAGTATCCACCTGGCACCATACGTAGTTATTACAGTACTAGAGGCCCGGCACACGGAATTTGTGCATGCGGAAGGTCCCTGTGATCAGGGCCATCTTCCCGGCTGCCGGCAGCTGGCCCCGCCACCCACCCCCGGTTTCCCATTCCCCATAGGGCGATCAGAGCCTGCCAACCTGGGGAAGGGACCAAGAGGTTAGCCGACAGGCCAGGGGCTGTGGGCTGGGGACAGCTCCTGTGTTGAGCATCTGCCCCCTGGTGGTCAGTACGCATCATAGAGATCGGTCGTTCCGCAGTTCGGTAGATTTGCATATTACCCTTTTATTATATAGGATTATTGACTCTACTCCCTATGCTGTACTTTATATCCCCGTGACTATTTTGTAACTGCCAATTTGTAGTTCTTAATCCCTTCACGTTTTTCACCCAGTCCCCTAAACACCCTCCCCTCTGACAACCCATCAGTTTGTTCTCTGTGTCTATGAGTTTGTTTTACATATCAGTGAAATAATATGGTATTTCTCTTTCTCTGAGTGACTTACTTCACTGAGCATAATACCCTCTAGGTCCATTCATGCTGTTGCAAATGTAAGATTCCACTCTTTTTATGGCCTAGTAATATTCTATTGTATATGTGTACCACACATTTTTTAGTTATTTCTTATGGTCTTATATCTTTAGTAAAACTGGGGACTAGGACTAGGTATTATCTTTTTAGATTTTGAAAACAGTTACATGATGTTTTAAAGCTACTTGCCAAGAACCACACTGTGAGTTCATCACGGAAAAGGAGCTAGGACACCTCCTGAGTCCTGACTAAACCACATCACATATGTACACATATAGATTGCATTCAAGTAAAATAGTTTTGCAAGCTTTTTAGACACATGAACATATACACTGAGTGGCCAGATTATTATGACCTCCCCATCAGGTACTTCATTGACACTTCCAAAAATACTGAATATTGAAAACTTCCTAAGCAAATACTCTCAAGGTTTTATTATTATTATTATTTGCATAACTAATTCACTTCATTGTACTGATGGGGTGGTCATAATAATCTGGCCACTCAGTGTAAATGAATCATTCAAACGTGTCTCATCAAAGCATCTGAATGCTGTATATAGTTTCTAAAATACAAAACATCTCACAAGCTCTATCATTAATTCAATGGAGCTCTTACATGCAGTACAGGAGAGTGGTTAATATTTTAACATGAAAAATAATTTCCAATTAACCTGCATCTCATAGCTGAGGACCTTGAGGGTATCAACGGGTTGAACAAATGAATGAATAGTGCGTGAGGAATATGTTCTGCTTTTTGGCCATTAGGTGGCTGTGAAACTGAAGTGGAAATGCTCACTGTTTGGCACTGGGGAGGGGCAGATTCCTGGAAGAAATACACCCTGATGAGGCAGACCTTAGTGCATATACTGAAAGTCTAGAAAGAAAACTGACATTCACTTAGCACTTACTCTCTATGTTGATCTCATGGCAACCCAATGAGTAGGCAATATGGTGTCCCTTCTCTAAATGGGAAAAATAGGACTTATGGTGAAAAGAACTTGCCTCTTATTTTATACCAGTAAATGGCGAATTTGGGCCTGAATTGATGCATTTGTCTGTTGCCAAGGCTCCTGCCATTTAATACTTTGAGGACTCCTGTTTATTCTGTCTACCCTCCTCCCCCACCCAGGGACCAGGTAGGACAGCACAGCTGGAATGACTCGTTTTGCAGGAAGATTACCCCAAAGGGGAAAAGAAAGTCAGAGCTCATTCTCACACCACACACACACACACACACACACACACACACACACACACACACTAGAGGCCCTCAGCCTGGCCTGCGCCCTCTCACAACCCAGGACCCCTCGGGGGATGTAGCAGTGCTGAAGCTGAAGCAGCAGGCGGCCAGGGAGGAGCCCCAGCCAGGGCCTGGTGCAGCTCCACAGCTGCTCATCCCAGCCCCGCTCCGCCTACCACCACTGCTCCCCCCCCCATCCCCCCCAATGCTGCTTCAGAGGCCAGAGAGGTTCCTACTGCAGCTGCACTCACCAGCTGTGAGCTTCTGGCTGAGAGGAGTGCACTGACCACCAGGGGAAGCTCCTGCATTGAGTGTGTCTGCCCCCTGGTCATCAGTGTGCATCATAGTGACCGGTCGTAATGGTCACTTAGGCTTTTATATATATAGATATGAATGATTTCAAAGAGAGAGGGAGAGGAAGAGATAGAAACATCAACGATGAGTTCTGTTGCCTCCTACACATCCCCTGCTGGGGATTGAGCTGCAACCCATACATGTTCCCTGACCGGAATTGAACCTACAACCTCTTGGTTCCTGGGTTGACTCACAACCACTGAGCCACACTGGCTGGGCCATTCTCAAAGTTATCTTGTTAATCCAGGCATGAAGAAACTCAACTGGTGAGTAAGGATACTTACTGGTTGATCCTCACCCCCTTCTAGGCAGCAAGCTGTCAGCATTTGCACTGTGATTAGTTGGAGATTATAACTGTATCTAGTATTTAAAAGCCTGGTTGTGGCCTATTCAGAGAGATCAAAGGCATGTTGGTGGTTGAATGTTGCTTCTAAAAAGTTAAGGGAGCGGCCCCTAATTAAGGAGTGAAACTCCAAGCACCCAAGAAAGGGTGGCCTATTCAGAGAGATCAAAGGCAGTCTCCGTGGTTGAATGTTGCTTCTAAAAAGTTAAGGGAGCGGTCCCTAATTAAGGAGTGAAACTCCAAGCACCCAAGAAAGAACTAACAATAATAATGAGACCTTTGATGTTTCTACAGCACTTTTCATGCCTCACGTCACTGGCTGAGGGCCTCCCCTGTTTCTGGCTCACCAGGGGCACTTCACGGGTGCTGTCTCCTGGCTGTACAGGGGGAGGCGCAGGTCGATGCCAGGATGCCCGACTTGCCAGCAATGAGGCTGAAGATGAGACAGAGAGTAGAGTGATGTACCTGCTCTCCTCCCACCCCATTCACGGCCCTCCAATGTGCCAGCTGCCAAGAGCTGCCTACTCTTCTCTACCACTTCCTCGACTCGTTTCTAATTCTAGAACCTACTGAAAAAATGCCAGTCCTCAAAATCTAAGCGTATGTCTCCCAAGTCTGTTTTGTTTCAACATGACTGGAATCGGTCTGAAGCTGAGAAGTTACCTAGGAACAGTTGGACACATTTCATAGGCAAGATTCCAGTGTGGAAATCAAAGGCAAATGGCTGTCATGAATTCAGGGAGCTGTGCACAGTCTGGGGGGAAACACCGTGCTTCCATCCTTAGAGACCTAAGCCAGCTATGAAGGCAGAGGACGGGAAAGGACATTAGCTACTCAAAATAGACAAAATGGAAAAAATTAAAAAGCATGCAATACGTGGTGACTATCAGAAGAGACTGTATATAATACAGGATTGATTTTAGAGGCACAAATAATTATCCCAAGCTGCCACCCCCACCCCCACCCCCACATGTGCTGCCATCCACAAACATAGCCACGGGTCAAGTCATTGCTTTAATGTGGAGTAATGTTGTCACAACAAAACTGAGCTTGTACGATATAGATCAGCAAGCCTCCTAAAACCTCTCTTACCAGTTGTGTGGCTGCCTATGGATCAAAGAGCCTCTTTCAGCCTTCGTTTCATCAGACGTAGCTATATTACCTGCATTGTCTCGTCCATGAGGTTGTTGTGACATTAAAAAGAGGTAATACACAATGACTAATCACCCAAACGAGAACAAAGCAGGTGAGATGGTTCAGTTTACACGCAGTTCTCTAAGCCCTGCAGTAAGCTGCAATTTTTAAAAGACCTGAATAATTGATGGCACAAACAAGCTCAAAAGAACAGGATTGAGGAAGCTAAGGAGACATCAAGATTTTTCTTTTTTTGAGAAAAATGTTTCTGGAGTGAGAATAAAGGATTTAAGCTTTGGCATAAGACAAACAAAAAGGAAGAGGGAACGGGCTGGCTTGGGCAGGGGGCACTGGGTGAAAATGGGCCAAGAGAAAGCGGAATGACTGCGAGTTCATCCTGCCCCCTTGACACTGGAGTTGATAAAGGAAACTAGATGTTTAGCAATCAGAACGTTGCCAAGGAAATTCCACGTGTGTGAGATGTTAAGGCCTATCACTTTTAAGTTATCCTGGAAAAAAAAATGGGGGGAGGGCGGGTTGCCCTGACCAGGATTCAAACCAGTGACCTTTTGGTGCATGGGTTGAATCTCAACCCACTGAGCCACATCAGCCAGGGTAGGTTGTCCTCTAATTTTAAGAGTCCACAAAATGCTACAAAGTAAGGTAGGATTGATTTCTAAATGTGTTTATCAGCGACTCAGATAAAAGTTTATGAAAAAACTCAAGTTCACACTAAATATATTGTTGAATTAATAATGATCCTTGTGATACTGAGAAAAAGGTTACTTGTATAAGTCATAGTATAACAAAGGAAAAAGGCAAGATATTCAATCATTAACTGGTTGTATCATCTTGGGAAGTTAATTAACCTAATGAGGCCTTGGTCTTCTCATCTCTCAGAGGGCTTGATCATCTCGAAGTCACTCCAGCTTTTACAGTCTCTCTAGGAATCTATTATTCTACAAAGGACAGTTGGACAGAAAGCAGAACTGTTCCTTTGAAAGAAAAAGTTATCTATGAGTTGAAGAAGGGTCACCCTAAATTTGAGGCAACAAAAGGATTATCAAATCCCTCTCTGAAAATAACATCAAAAAATTAGGCATAGGGGAATACAAAGAAACTGAGTTAGAACAGTAAACACCCAGGAAAGCTATGCCCAGAGTCCCTGCTCAGGAAGGTGAAATAGCTTGGTCTTGATCAAGATATATCTAGATGGCTGGCCCGTCATTTAAACTCAAGTCTTTCTGACTCCAAGATCCACATATCCGTTCTACTATGTATAAGACAGGAGAAATGTTTAAAATAGTCGCTACACCACAGTAGACCAGTGACTCCCCTTATGGGGAAAGGGTCTCTGGGAGTGCAAAATGCAGAGGGAAGCTGTAGCTCATTGGCAAGACCTGACTCAATCATGACTGTGCTAAAGACAATTTCCCTGGACCTGTCACTCTCCTCTCAGTCTGATCTGTCACATGGGAATTGCAATCCTGCCCCTGCTTCCCTAGCAGATTGTGGGGAAGATCACAGGCGGTACCATTAAGTGGAAGAACTGTGTAAGCAGAGACGTGCCTACAGCTGCCATCAGCCCTCACTAGTCCACAGGCTCCCGACATCACGGAGTGACCGCCGTTTGTAACAGCCCTCCCCCAGCCGCAGCGCTGCCTGCAGGGTTGATCATATCTACACACATCACACATCTTCCCCTGCATGTGTGTCCCTTCTTATCTCCTAATGTTTCTAGCCCCCTCCCTTCTCGTCAGCTGAACACTTTGATCACTCTGCTGCCTTCTTGTGAAACAGATCTCTGAAATTCATGTATTTGCAAACTGGTTTTACAAGCTGAATCACTCTTGCATAATGGTCAAGCATGCCAGAGCAAGCCTGGGGAGCGCGCGCCTGGGAAGCAGCTGCAGGCAGCAAGACTGTTCTTTGAAACTAGGATGTCTTCCTTGAGTCAATATTCATTTTGGATTTCATTCTCTATTTCAAGAGGTGGGAGGTTAAGCATCAAAGCATTAAAAGATAATTTCATTGGTTACACATCCATAATGATTTCATAATTAATCCAGCGGATGGTTGTTCCTCAAGTTACATGTTCTAAGTAAACTTTAAGGTTTTGATTTTTATTGAGTCCATCTTCCCGTTACAAGGCCTCATTTTGAGGTTTTAGTTGGCTCTTCTCAGACAATAGAAATGCACACTGTTATGCCAAAAGGTTGCAGGTTTGATTCCCTGTCAGAGCACATACCTAGGTTGCAGGTTCGATACCCAGTCAGGGCACATATGGGCAGGTGGGGGGAGGCAACCGGTCAATGTTTCTCTCTCACATTGATGTTTCTCTCGCACATTGATGTTTCTCTCTCTCACTCCCTTCTTCTCCCTCTAAAGTCAATAAACATATCCTTTGGTGAGGATAAAAAAAAATGCATGTTTCTACCATCAAAGTGTGTCTGCCAAATTTACAAGAATAGCTTTCCTTTCAAACTGCCTCCTCTATCTTCCCATCTGGAGCCCGGACCTATGGAATGCTGGCCCATTCCCAGCAGGACCACACAGGTGAATTGTAAGAGTGGGAAAGTGAGAAAGCCAAAGCTTGGCACAGGATCTGCCCTCCTGGGCAGGACACACACTGGGAAGATGAACCTGCTGCAGAGATGAATTCTGGAAGCCCACCGGGCAAGGAAATGGCAGTGTGTGAAGTATGTATGCCTACGCAGAGGGGTGAGCTCAGCACTGAGCACACAAAGGGAAGGGTCTGTCCCAGCAGAGCCAGCCATTGGTGACAGTTCTGTTCTGGTCTATTGCTATCCACTGGACACATCGTCCTGGCCCCTTCACATGCGCACCGCCAACCCTACTCTCTACCAGAAGCTGCCCTGGGAGGATGAACTGCCCCGGTGACTCCTCAAATTCCAAGAGAACATGAAACCCGGAAAGACCTTCAGTGTTCACCCAGCTTAATATTCTCCGCTTACTAGGCTGCAGAGAGCTCTGCGGGTACTGTAGAAACAAGGACCCGGCCCATCCAGCACAGCCCAATGTAGCATGGCTGCCTCAGCTCCTTCTGGGGCCTGGTTTCCTAAACCCAGTCTCACCATGTGAGATGGAAGGCTGTGTATCAGAGTGGAAAATGTGGGGACAGGAAACAAGAAGCCTTCCAAGGTCCCCCTAAAACAACGCTCACCGCCACCAGAGGCAATTCCCATACCGTAAGTCAATCAATACAAACAGAGTCGTCACTAGAACAGGTCTCAATATTGCATTGCAAAGTCAGGAAATGGCATCATTTCTCCGAGTTCAGGATCCGAGGTGAAATCCCAAGAGGACTTTGGCTAAATTGGTATGTGGTTTGCATCCCAAGTCTCTATCATCTGTCACTTGGGATTCGGTCATGGGGACATGGGCCCAGCTGGGTGAGAACTCAGCATCTAGGCTTCTTAATGAGTCATCCAGTGTCTCAAGGAGGAATTCTTCAGCACTTGCTCTGCTTTTCTTCTTTTCTTGGGGCAACGAGCTGTCCTCAGACTCCAGCTACAGCCTCATCTACTCCTGTCCCCAGCAAAGGCACAGCATGTGCAGAGGTGAGGTGGTTAAAGAAACACACACCGTCCACCTTCACACCACAGCTCAGGCCACTGCACCTGCTGTTTTCTCTACCAGAAAGGGTAGATTATCTGTACACGTGTGTGACTTCTAAGCATTTTCGTATCTTTTATCTTATTTCAGTTTCACAACCACCCAGTGAGAACGCAACTCAAACACCTCAAATTTGTCAGTGATCAAGTGCTAATAAGACAGGAAAGCCTGACTTCAAATCGCCGGTGTCCACGCCAATGTCTGACATGTTTTGAACCCCTCTAAGAAGAGGCCTCTGTTGCATGAATGACCTGATCTACAGGATGCGTTCGGTCCTAAAGTTCAAAGAATGGGACGTTTGGAGCCACCGTCAGCGCTGCTCTCAAGGTCTGACACAGTCCATCCTTTCTCACCCTGAAAAGCTGTGTAAACGTCTTAAACTTAAGTAGCCTTTCCTTTAAAAGCTAGTAATTACTAGCTGCCACGAAGGCAGTTAATCATAATTAACTCCTCATTAATGTACAATTAAACTGCCTGTCACTCCATCACTAGCGAAGAGCCAGAAATAAATGAGGACATAGCTGATGACCCCAAACCTCTAGGATCGGGATTAGGAACCTCTACCTGAAAATTGTCAAAATGCTCTAAGAACTTGATTCAGAGTATTTTCCAAAAACATAATGGAGAACACTGTGTGTGTGTGTGTGTGTGTGTGTGTGTGTGTGTGTGTGTGTGTGTGGTCTGCTTCCCATGGATGCAGATGCAATAGACAGCTGACAAGAATTTCATAGACTTCAGGATAATGTCAACCCTACAATGGCTGCAGCCTGGGCTGGTCCTTAGACACCATCTAACCCCGCAGGCACAGAGCAATGTCTTGACCAGAGATATAACTGAGTGGCGAAACTCAGATAGCAGCTCCAGGCTCCACATTCCAAGCCTCCTACTCTTTCTGCTCCACTCAGATAACCAAAGGTGGACTTCGGAAATCAAAGCATTTTTAACTGAATATATCTTATCTGTGTGTGGACCCCTTACCTCTCTCCAAATCCTTCCTTGTGTCATGGCATGCTCTGGAACGCAGGGTAATCACAAGGCAGGACAAAGAGGCAGAAGTCCTAAGGGCTTGGGGACATAAATGCTGAACTTCATTGACACGCATTTTATATGAATACAATGCAAATATAAGGCAGCTTAGAAGGTCAGACAGCATCTGGCAATTACAAGAGTGGAAGAGATCTCCCTAGAAGCTCAGGAACACCCAACACAATCAGGAAACCTCCCTAGAGAACAGAACTCAAGAAATGCCAAGATGCTGCTAGAACTGAAGCTGGAGAAGAGGCAGGGCATGGGTGCCAGCTGGGCCTCAGCATGAGTGCAAGTGACCATCGACAGTGCGGAGAGTCCCCTCGCTCTATTCATGAAGACCAGAGTAGGACCTAATACTGCTCCGTATTCATTCGGTTCTTTGCACCTTTCCAAACACGTACTGGTCTGTCTGCATCATGTAGTTCTCCAGTCCTCGGAGACTTAGACAAGGCTGCTGTGACTCTCCGCTTTGAAAATGTAAGAAGCTTGGAGAAGGAACAAGTTGTCCTGGAAAGACCACTCAACTGGAAGCCAAACCCTGGGGTTAGGTCTGGGCTGGGTTTGGAGCGATCACTGGACTTCACACCCTCATCTCTAAGCCCCCACTCCTGACTCGGTGTCTCTGAGTCCTCAGTCATGAGAGATTCCGGAGGAAGCAATAGTCACCTTGCCGGCAACATGAGTGTGCTCGCGGCGCTGACTTTGAGATGCAAGCATTTCCTAAGACACCGAGTGGTACTTTTCCTTTTTAAAGGCGGGTTTGTTTCCTTTGAAGTGGAGTGTGACAGGAAGGGTGAATATGGACTCCTGACATGAGTTTCCACTCCACTTGGATGACCCTGAACGAGCTCCTTGATGGTTCTGAACCCTACTTCCCCCACCTGCACTTCCCCACAGGGATGGTTTCAGGCACTGAGTGAAAATGTTTTGTAAAATATCAGTGCATCATAGACACATAAGGGATTATTTCTAACGTCTCACTGTTCAGTTTTCCTTGCACCTTGTCTGTACCATCTGCGGAGATGGTAGGCATCAGAGAAAACATCTGCTCCCGTCATCAGCCTGCAAACCGCCTGCTTTCTCGCGATCCTGGGCACATCCAGGGGAGGCTAAAAGGGTTCGGGCCCCCTCGGGTCCAGTTCCCTTCGCCAGCCCCAGCGGCATAGCCTGCCTTTCGCTGTGCTGATCACACATTGTTCTAGATGAGGCAAGCGTGTAGGCTCTCTGCAAACGGGCAGGAATGAAGAGATAAAATATCACTGCAGTGTCCTGTCTCCTGGAAGCATTGCCTCTCAGGAGTTCAGTTACTGACCTTTCATTTTGCCTGAACAAATAAGAACATTCTGGATTTCGTTTTTTAAATATTTACTTGCCTCCCTTTCCAGACAAATGACAGACGTAAAAATACCAGGCGCTTGTTTTTACAGGGTGCTCTGGAATCTCTCCCGACTCAAGGCTATTTTCCCGGCCTGGACTCCAGCTGCTTCACAGTGTTTCTGCCGTCAGAGAATGAAATTGGTATTTAAGATGCGATCCTCTGCCGGCTCAAAGCTGGAGAGTGAATCTACTTAAAATTACCATTGAAAGTAATTTTCCCCCCTCATGGATTTCCCATAATTCTCCTGTGGAGACCCGGCTGGTTTTATTTACCTTCATTTTCAATGCTCTAATAATTTTTAAATAAACTTTCCTTCCTACACACTACAGTACCCAGACGGACCTTATCAATAAGGTGGAAAGGCATGTAATAAGGGTTATTAATCAATTGAGTCTGTTGTGATTAGCTAATTAATAACAGGAAAGGTACTTGACAAAAGAGATAGATTTTTAATTTTTAATGCCTTTGAAGGAGTGAGTAGAATTTTAATGGGCCATTCGGCTTCCTGCTGTTGGATTTGGCTCAGAAAAGGGAAAGGCAGCTAGCTCCCCACGCTTTCTTGCACAGCACAGCCAGCTGGGACAGCCCCGGCCTGGGAACCAGGGGCCCAGGACCTGAGCCATCACCTAGCGCAAGTCCTCTAACACCTCCGGCCCTCGGCTTCCCCATCTGTGCTTCAGAAGGTGCCAACAATGGCTAATGTCCCTTCCTCGCCCCACACTCCCCTCCAGCTCAAGGTGGCTACAAGGCTCCTAGGAGGCAGTTACCTGAAATACATTTGCCACCTAAAGAGTTTTCCGTTATCTCCATTTCATAAGCATTGCTTAGCATCACAGGTAACTTTTAAATCATTTATTTTTTAAAGTACATACTATGGAATAATATTTTATAAATAAATCCAAAAATAACATCTTTGGGGGAAGAAAAAATGGGGTTCAGGTTATTTTATTCTTAAGTTTATAGAGAATACATTTGTTGCATAAAGGGAAGAGGTCCAGAAGACAGAATTCTGGAATTTAAATATAGAAAAGCAGAGAGAGAGTAACCTGAGTGAGACACTGAGAGAAGCGGGTCAAAGGGAAGAAGAAAGCAAGAACATGAGTTCCAGGCAATGGGTTTGAAAGTGTCAAAAGCAAGCGAGTGGTTTTCTCTGCCAAATGTTGCTAAAAGTTCAAGTAACAAAAGGCGTCAGAAACACACATGTGAATTACGTGCCAAGACCACGGATGCCTTTGGCAGGATACTGCCCCTGATGTCTGGATGCAGATATGAGGAGTGAGTTGAGTGGCCCTAGAAATCTATGGAGACACCAGGCCTGAGCGGAGGAGAAACCCAGGCAGCAGGTGGACAAGAAGGTGAGCGGAGGATGAAGGCAGAAAGGCTGGCGCCTACTTGATGAGAAGGCACCAGCCAAGAGGAATGCTTAAGGGGACGACCCCTCCCTTGAGGGCTGAGATAAGGGGACAGTAAACAAGAGAAGAGCCCAGAGGAGAATTTCAAGGACAGAGAGACAGAGAGGACAGACGGAAAGGCGGCCGACTCCCTAGCTTTCAATGGAAGGAAGAAAGCACTTTCCCAGGGGTAACCCACAGAACAGCAGGGCTTAGCCACCCCAACCACGCCTTTTTAATATATATATATGTATTGATTTCAGAGAGGAAGGGAGAGGGAGAGAGAGAGAAACATCAATGATGAGAGAGAATCATGGATCGGCTGCTTCCTACACACCCCACACTAGAGATTGAGCCCACAACCCAGGCATGTGCCCTGACCAGGAATTGAATCATGACCTCCTGGTTCATAGGTCGACGCTCAACCACTGAGCCATGCCGGCCAGGTGCCCCCCCCGCCCCATGCTTTTTAACTTTTGTTGTGAAGAGCATGTGAAACATACACTAAAGCAGGGGTCCTCAAACTACGGCCCGCGGGCCACATGCAAATACAAATATTGTATTTGTTCCCGTTTTGTTCTTATACTTCAAAATAAGATATGTGCAGTGTGCATAGGAATTTGTTCATAGTTTTTTTTTAAACTATAGTCCGGCCCTCCAACAGTCTGAGGGACAGTGAACTGGCCCCCTGTTTAAAAAGTTTGAGGACCCCTGCAAAGGATCACTCAGGTGACCCCTACCATGCCAGGCCCTTGATGCCCTCCGGGGCCCCTCCCCTTCACCTGTTGTATGTTTATTTTTGCTTGCTTTCTCATTTCCTTTGGGTTGAATATATATTTTTAATTTCATTTTATTTACCCACAGTGTTTTTGAATATATCACTTTGAATAGGATATTTAGTGGTTACCTGAGGTATTACAACATACCTACATAGCTATGTGAGTCTGGTATTGACATTTTAGCACCTCAAGTCAAAATACATTTTTCTAAATGCCTGTGCGTTCTATGGCTGTGACAAGCAAAATGAAAAGGAACCTAATAAAATATGCTCAAATTGAATGGTGATGACATGCTCAATAGAGAGAAGTGTGATCCTTACAACCGTCTGATTAGATCACTAATTATAATTAGTAATGCTATCTGGTTTAGCTCATCTCAATGTGATTAAGGTAGTAGATGGTCAAAGCTGTCCAGTTACACCTGGGCAAGTGAGGTAAGTGGGACTGAAATGTTAGAAGAAATTAAGTGTAGCTGGAGATGTAGCTCCCTCCCCATCTCTCCACTCTGCATAGATCTCTCCCACTTCTGAATCCTCATGATACCGTCACACAGAGGAGAAGAACTAAAATCACCTGGATACCTGGACTCCAATCCTGACGGGATACCCACAGGCAGGGCAACCCAAAGAGGCTATGTAACCTCTCTCAGCATCAAGCATCTTAGATTGGGCTGCCATGAGGATTTACTGAGTTCATGTATGCACGCCACTGAGCAGAAGTGGTTGCCATATGGTGATCTCTCAATAACTAGCAGCGATTAACCCCAGCTGACCTACTTCACTATTTTCCTCACTGCGTTACACTTGCTTGCACATCTGTGGTGATCTGAGCCTCCTCTAACCACCTGGAAGCCAGTGCTGTGTCCCAAGCTGGACTGAAGTCGTGGTTAGACTCATATGGGCTGCCTGGATCAGTTTTCAGTTCTTAATGGTGTGTTACGCAGAGTTACCATAATAAATATGTACAGAGGAAAGGCAGAGAGGGAGGAAAAGAGAAGAAAACAGATTAAAACAGGTGAACACTTGAAAGTTTAAGAGAAATGTCAACCAGGGGTTCTACAAAGATCTGGGGTGAGGTCTGTGCAGAAGCTCATACACAGATATGCCAGCCCTTGTCACGCCCTTGTCACCCCCTTGTCACAATATATGCAGACTAATGTTTTGAACACATGCTTCCTAAGTCACAATGTGTACTTTCCATCAAAGAGAAATTTAAAAAAAATTAAAATCTAAGGGCAATCATTTTAGCCTTGGCAACATGGTCTACTTTTCAGAATACTCTCTTGAACCACCACACAGGACTTCGGATGACTTGGGACAATGGTTTTCTGTATAGTTTTTAACAGCAACAGAGGCATACACGATAAGCTACAAAGTGATGAAATAGAGGCATCATTGTCTGCCCTAAAGTTTACAGCTCTAATGCACCACCTTACGATGGGGCTTAAAGAACAAACATATCTTTCCTTCAGATTTGAAAGCTAATTTATTTTGAATTTATCTGATACAACGTAAGAGCAATAATTTCAACTTTCATTTTGAACTAGTGTCTTGGGCCTGCAAGCTAAGCAAACAATGTTTAAGATAAGCCAGTGTGGCCAGTGGTGAGAGACACAGCTGGGGAGGCAGACAGACCTGTGTTGAAAGCCTGCATCTGCTCTGTACTAATTCTGGAGCGTGAACGATGAGAATGCCGGCCTGCTAGTCGGGTGGTTCTGAGGCTCACATGAGATGACGTATGACTTGTGTAGGTGGTGCCTGGCATGTTATAAGCATCCAGTAAATAGTAACGATTGTTCTGCCACCAAAATTATCAATTATAGTGAAAGCATTCAGATAAATGGTGCTAAAGGCGGGCTGAAACAGGAATCCGAACAAAAATAAAATGCTGAGACGATTGTTGAAATGGGAGCTCCGGGAGGCAGGGCTATCTGTCTGCTTCACTCACGGCTTCATCTGCTGCACTAGAGCAGCCTCTGACACCCGGCATATATATTTGTCCAATTAACGAATAACGCGCTCTACAGAATTACATCCCCACAGAGGACCCTCCAGAATTGGGACCACACCCCGGGGTCCGTTTCTCTCCCCCATCCTCCCAGCATGCTCTGCGCCGGGGCCCTGACCCCTTCTGTTGTGGTTGTGGAGCGACCACACTTGAACAAGAGATTCCTTTACAGGCGAAGCTCTCCAGTCAAGGGTCGCTGATGTGTCTGTAGTCTCCTAAATGGAAACAACCTCAGTCCTCCTGGATCTAAAGTGCTGAGAGTGCCAAGAGCAGAGGAGAAAGGGCACCTGGCTCAGGCCTCAGGCCCACCAGTCACCAGCTCTGTGGTCCTGAGGGCACCACAACCACCGCCCATCAGTGGACTCAGGGGTCGATGTGTGGTCTAGGGCAGTGATGGTGAACCTCTGACACGCGTGTTAGAGGTGACACGCAAACTCATTTTTTTGGTTGATTTTTCTTTGTTAAATGGCATTTACATATATAAAATAAATATCAAAAATATAAATCTTTGTTTTACTATGGTTGCAAATATCAAAAAACTTCTATATGTGACACGGCACCAGAGTTAAGTTAGGGTTTTTCAAAATGCTGACACGCCGAGCTCAAAAGGTTCGCCATCACTGGTCTAGGGAGTCAGAGATCTAGCTAGTCAACAAGGAAATAAAGATAGGAATGTGAATCGGGCTCCTTCTCACTAAACAGAAGGAAGCCCTGACTTGTCTACACCACAAGGTTCCTGCACAGATCAAATAAAAGCACTGGAAAAGGAACGCTAGACAAAAGTGTTTTCTCTTTGTCCAGGAAAATACTACTTTATGCCTGCAGTCGCTACAGTTTATTGTCAAGATTTTTTTTTAACTGTTGAAAAGAAAAAGAGTGAAATACCTGGACAGCTAGTATAGAAGCAAACAAACAAACAAAAAAAGCTGCTACTAATGACAGAGAAGGTTTTAAAAACTTATTTTTAAAGTATGCTCCTAAGAGAGTGTTCCTTTCAGAACACTCTCTTAGGAGCATACTTTAAAAATGAGGCTGTTGCAGCCACTGATTTTTTTATATATGGGGGACCTAAAATAATATGCCAAAAAATCTTTATGCTGACTTTTTAACCTATAGTGAAGGAACAAAAAGGGTGATGGGAGAAGAGAGGGTTTTGTCTAGAAGGATTACAGGCATAGGCTATTCCTATTCATCTCTGTATCACAAAACAAGAAAAAAAAAGGGGGGGTTCATAGAGTTCAAAATACCTTTTGCTATCTGAGGAAAACTTGCTGAAAAATATGCTGAATTCAGAAAATCACAAATACTCAGCAGATCAACAGGGTCGGGTCCTCCTCCTTAATCTCCCCCTTCAGAGAACACAGTGCCTCCTGCCCTCAAGGTTGCCTGGCCCAACAGATGCAACAAAAGTGTAACAAATGCTCAAAAACACGGAGATCTGCTTTTTCAAAAAAAGGGAAGCAGAAATCAAAGCTTGGCCCGGTGCGAGCAGCCTGTCTCAGGGAAAAACAACAAGACAAGGACAGCCTGGGACTATACGGAAGGCCCCGGAATGTCGTGGGGGAGGTTGGTAGACAGTCACCTGCGTGTGGGGCTGGGCTGTATCAGATGAAAGCACGTTCATCCCGATTCTCAACAGTGATTTCACCTGGGCAGTGGGAATTAGGATACACGTGGGTTTGCTTCCCACCTTTTCCAAATCGGTAACAAACCACACGTTTTTATACCAGGACTAGCAAGTAAACATATTAGAGTTCAAAAATGCACCCCAGTGAGACGGATGAGATTTTAGTAGAAAAGGCTCTCTTGTATCCATTTCAAAAACACTTCGTCTTTTTAGCGCATAGATTGATTTCTTGAAGCTACTGCTTCCTAAATGAACCCCCTGCCCTCCAGCCCCCACTGTAGCTCCTCAAGGACTCGATTAGGCAGCCTGAGTGTTTTCCCAGGAATTATTTAAACATTCTCCAAATGTGTAGGCAACACTTGGCTGCCATCTGCTCCTAATGAAGATGATAATGATGAAGATCACAGCCTGGTGGATGAAGACTCCGTGAAAGGGCGTATGTGTTTACAAAGCTGTGGCTATTCATTTAGGTCACGGCTCCGGTAGGATGAGAGAAGTGTTTTAACATCGTTACGCATCTGCTCGTAAGGATTTCTATTTCCCTCCTCGACATGCTGTTGGTGTGGCTGCCAATGACCTGTCCCACCCCTGTATCCCTCCCACACACATATCAACTGGGTTTAACCCTTGCATGTAATTTCAAAGAGCTGATAATCAACAGCTTTATTAATTGTAGAAAATGCTTAAGAACCACCAATGCAGGGTTTCTTAATAAAGGTGGTTTGGAGAATACTACTTGGGCCTCAGAACAAGTGGGACCCCCTCCCCCGCCCCACACACACACACTTCACCCCATTTAGGGTCATGGGACCCGCAGGCAGCCTTTATCAGATTTTTCCCATCCGCTCAGCTCATGAGCTGGGAGGCTGCACTGGGCCAGTGGGTGGGCGTGGTTTTATTGCACTGAGACAGGCAGCAGAAAGGAATTCACTTCCCTTTTACGGATCCACAAGACAAGCAAAGAAAGAGAGAAGCAGGACTCTCAGCAACTGGATTAGTGGGGACCCACGCAAACTCCCAGAGAGAATCTGAATTCGCTCCCTGCAAGGCCCCCACTCAGGGGGAAGGGAGCAGAGTCTTGGCCCCGGAAGAGAAGGTTGACTGCCTCTCTCTCTCCTTCCCCACTTTTGCCCACTTTTTTTGTCTCTGGACCCACTGTGTTGAAAGGGGAAGACTTTGGCCAGGGGGAGCATTGCTTTTCTCGGGAGAAAGGTGACCAGGGGACTGAGGGTCCTGCTTCTGCCTCTGAGCACAGACCCACAGCCGCCCCGCCTATGACCTGGGCCTTCTGCTCTTGTCCCCAGGGGCCCTTGAAAAGAGTCAGGGTAGGACATCTGTTACCTTAGCATCACAGGCAAGCCGCATCCTTAGCCCAAAATCCTTTTCACCAGTTCTCTCTCTCATTGCACGGTAGGCCCACCCACACCATGCAAATCTCACCTAACAAGATACACGATCAGCAGGGACATAAAATGCCTCAAACGTGAATGTGGGTCTCCTCTCATTGTTACCTCCCAAGAGAGACAGTGAAATAAGAAATTAAAACTCTGCCATTTTGATTAAGTTTAGGGGACTGAAGTCCAAGTTCCTTGCTCCTGTGTTAGGCAGAATGACATCTCTCCCCCGCCCCCCTTGCAGGACCCCAAAGATGGCCACATTCTAATCCAGTGATGGCGAACCTTTTGAGCTCGGCATGTCAGCATTTTGAAAAACCCTAACTTAACTCTGGTGCCGTGTCACATATAGAAATTTTTTGATATTTGCAACCATAGTAAAACAAAGACTTATATTTTTGATATTTATTTTATATATGTAAATGCCATTTAACAAAGAAAAATCAACCAAAAAAATGAGTTCGAGTGTCACCTCTGACACGCGTGTCATAGGTTCGCCATCACTGTTCTAATCCCTGGAACCTATAAATACATTCCCACCAAGACTTTGACTTTAGCCTGGTGAAGTTCATTAACTAATGTCCATTAGGGCATATAGAACCCTGAGATAATACATTCGTACTGTTTGAAGCCATGACATTTGTGCTAATTTCTTACAATAGTCTAGAAACTAACATGGCCTCTTCTCTCTCAGTCGCCTGTGTCACTCAAAAGGCATTTGAGTTCCTTGTCAGAAGCAGCAGCTGAGCCACCCTCTCCTGGAATGGCTCCAGCTTTTGGCGCCTCCAAAACTGAACTGGAGCAACTCCAAGTTTCTCCCGATCGCCATTTTTCCAGTCAGTCAGAGGAACACCTAAGAATGATCACAGCCTGAATCCATGCCAACAGCATGTAGACAGCACCAGGAAGCGCCCTGGGCTCAGGAGTAGCCACCACACACCGACAAGGGCACCCAGGTCCCCGCACACGGGCCAGACACCGACACAGGCACACAGGGCCTCTCCAGCCTCAAGAGGACAGAGGCCTCGTGCTGGCTGAGAAAAGGGACACAGGAATTGGGGTTTCAGTTCCGCCAGGATGCTGGTCTGTCTGTCCCAGGGGCCCCCATCTAGAATCAGTAAAGGGCGATCCTCTACTGAGAAGTTCACCGGGACCTTGTGATTTCTTGAGGGGAAAATTCCATCCTACAGCCTCCACTCTCCAAGAGTGGCATTTGGGCCTCACCTAACTCCTCCTAAGACTTAGACCAGCACAGCTAGATGCTCCCTCTTGGGATCTGGCCCCCGAAACCCCCTCTCCCCTGTGAACTGTGCTCCAGCATTCAACACTGAGCCGCGTCCACTCCGTCCAGGGAGGCCGTTTCTTATAAAGTTTCCTCGCATTTCTAAGGTTTGTAGCAGGCAGCTCATCAAACCAACCTCAGCGCCTGGCTTTCTCTGCTCTGTTACCCACACCCCAGAGGCCCAAGCGGAGCTTCTTCCTGTGGGTGAAAGACGGTTGCTTCTACCCCCTGCTCTTAAGTTACCCGAAGCTTAGGAAGCGCATCGCTTAGGGCAGCCTCTGGTTCTCTGCATTCGTCTCATTTTCAAATCACCTTCAGCAAATTCCTGAGCTTCCAAAAGCATGGGGACCTCTGGGGGCCAATGAGAATCAACATGCTTTGGACCACGGGCGCTCCCCGCAAAGCTTCCCAATCAATCCCTCCGCTTTTGAATTGTCCAGGCCTTGACCAACCTGTTCTGTTTTCCTGGCGGCAAAATGTCTTTCTTTCCTCGGTTTTCTATCACAGAGGGGCCCGTCTCTGAGGGCTCCGGCGCCTCTGTTTTTCCTTCTCGGCTGGCCAAGTGAAGTTTTGAAACGTTCAACCTACTTGCTAAGTTGCTTCCCTTTGTTCTCGGGCTCCTGCAGCGCTGGCCCTGTGCAGGGTCTCTGGGCTTGCCTGCCTGCCTGCCTGCCTTCCTCTTTGCTCCGGGCCAAGCACACATACCTCCAGATTCCATCCTGGGCTGTGCTCAGCCTGAGAGATGAGCACAGTCAGTTCCAGGTCAGCTAGAAAGAAGCGCTGCCCACCCCGGGAGGCTGGGCACCGCACAGTGTCTGGAAGCGGACAGAATCTAAGTCTCCACAGTCCCCGTTTCCTAAATGAAATTAAAAACAGAACCGAGACAGAATTCTGGAAAGCTGATCAAAGCCTAACAGCCAAAAACATCACCTATTCACAGTCCAGGTGTACAATTTAGCTGCTTTTTGTCATTAAAATTCCCAGTAATATAATGTCACTAATACTGTACACAACCTTCTGGGCCAAAGCTTGGCTTATCAGCTCATAGGAACAAATACTGTTTCTCCATAAGGTAATTTGCTTCCCAAATGGCACAAAAGATATAATGAGATATTTGATGCCCAAAACCTAGTACTCACCCGTCTTACTGTCCTGTCCAGCAATCCAGGGAGTAGAAGTACCGAATGGAGAACTTAGACCGGAGGTGGCTGCCTGGGCCCCACTGAGCTTCCCAGTCTCCTCCCACCCCGACCTGAGGAAGCAGCTGGCCCCACAGGCAGGTCCACGTGGACTTACACACGTGGTCTTAGGTTGGAAAGCTGGAGCAGGGCGCCTCCCCCCATGAAAACAAAGCCAGCACAGATGAGATCAATTCATAAGAAAAGAAAGCAAAGGAGAACCCACTGAGTCCACTGGAAGGCAGCGGGGCAGCAGCTGACCGGGGAGTTCGGGAGCAGTGACGGGGACCAAGGAGAAGGTTCTGGGCCCCCCTGCCCCTTGTCCCAGCCCCAGAAGAGTCACCCCTCCCCAGACAGCCTAGGCCTCCAGGAAGGTCCTCGCTTGGACCCTAGGATGGAAGGAAGGCCCCTGTGGATGCAGCACTCCCCTGTCCTCAAGCAAAGGCCCACGAGTGAAGGACCCCTTCTCCTAGCCCAGGATCTGGTCTCGGGGCCTAGCCGCTCCCTCCACAGCTCACAGAACCCCCAACCTGGAGCAGAGCCCGCCCTCCCCAGGCACAGACCAACCACGCGGTGGCCCCAACCCCGACCCTCTCCGTGCCTGCCGCATAAGGTTATTTTATTTAAAAACTCAAAGAAAAAAGAAAAAAACAACGTACTGATTCATGAGACTGCGGAGAAAGGGGATTTCGGCCTAAGGGAGAGTTCACATGCGTGCGGTCCCTGCAGGTGCAGCATCAGCATCCTGGGAACTTGTAGGAAACGCAAGCTTATTGGGCAGCAACTCAGAACCCACCCAATCAGAATTGGGGGCGGGGCCTAGCCATCCAGGTCTCACACCCTCAGGTGAGTGCATTCAAACTTGAGAGCCAGGGGACTCAGCAAGGTCATTGTGCTACCAGCTCGCTAGCAAGTTCTCCAGAAACGGGGGCAAACAAGCAGAGAGAGACACTTTCCCCTCCGCGATTTTCTCTTCGTGGGAGAGAGTGGAAGCCTCTGTTGTGTACATCATCCGTTTTCCTTCCTGTTGATGATCTTGCAGCAACATTACACGATGAGAAATAGTCCTTGAGGACCCGTTCTGGGTTTTGACTTGCTCTTCTCACTGCTGCCAGTCCTCCCCTTTGCTACCGGGATATTTTTCTAAAAATCAATCTGGTATTTCACTTTCCCAAAGAGTGTCTCATTAGCTACCCATTTCCTATGGAGTAAGCCTCAACTATTGGGCATGGAAAGCAAGGCCAGCCACACACTGGCCTCAAACCACTGTTTCAGTCTAATTTAAGCTCCAATTAAATCCTATGCAAGAAAGGGAATAAGTGGCTTTGAATAAAGAAACCGAAGAGTCTCCATCCTCCACAACAGTTCCCTGTATCAGAACCCCAGGGAGGGGGTCAGCTATGCACCTGGTCAGACACATCCCGGGAGGGTCAGCTCCTGTGGCCCCGGAACCGGGTCTCGACATCGCATTTGTCAAGGGCGCCGGAGGAGTCAGGCGTTTGTTGAAATCTCCTGCTCTGTGTACTTAATAACACTGGCAACATTAGACTAATGTTGTGGCCCCACCCCATAACAAAGAAACAGAATTTCCGGAGGATGGGGCCCAGAAATCAGGATTTTAAAAAGATTCCCAAGTGATTCTAATGTGCAGCCAAGGTTGAGAACCACTGCTCTAGGAGGACCTGTTTCCTTGCCCTCCCAGCTTCCAGAGGCTTCCTGCATGCCTTAGCTTGTGGCCCCTTCCCGTCTTCAATGACATCGATGGCCAGCGGAGTCTTCCTTTTTTCTTTTTCTTTTTTAGAAAGCATCTTCATGGTACAAGCCGTGTCCTTGGATGAGAGAGGCAGGGCCCCGACCTCAATGGTCGGGCTGGAGGGGGGCGTGAGGTACAAAGACCCAGGGAGTAAGGAACCGCATACAGAATGCAGCCAGTGGCACTGAGATGACTGCATGGGGACAGCGGTCACTAGACCTACCGCGGTGACCACTTCCCAACACCGTGGCACAGCGACCCGCTGTGCGGCACCTAGGATTTTAAAAAGATTCCCAAGTGATTCTAATGTGCAGCCAAGGTTGAGAACCACTGGCCTAGACTTTAAGCCAGAGCCCGGGAAGTGAGTGCCCGTTACCTGCTGAGCAATGCCACACTTAATAGTTTCTATTTTCAGATATTTTCTTCTCAGGAACTCCCCTGTCCTCCCTCACCAAAGTAGCCTGACATCTTC
Source organism: Myotis brandtii (assembly GCF_000412655.1). Taxonomy (NCBI): domain Eukaryota; kingdom Metazoa; phylum Chordata; class Mammalia; order Chiroptera; family Vespertilionidae; genus Myotis; species Myotis brandtii. The sequence goes on from NW_005371287.1 coordinate 1,208,232, forward strand.
AGCATGCAAATCGCATTTTGCCCATTTAAGAAACAATGCATTCAAATGGATTCCACCTCATTGTGATGGAGGTGTATAGCACTTAAATGTCTTAACATTTCAAAGGTGGGGACCTCCAGAGCTAGCATAGGGCTGTGTGGGAAGGAATAGTGTGTGTGGGGGGGGAGGGAATCCCCGATGCACACAGAGATCTGCTCTCAGCAGTGTCTCCTGGGAGCTCCTTTTCCAGCCAAGACTTCCATGTCCAACTTTAGATGCCGTTCAGGATTGTGCAGCCACGATCACGCCTCCTCTTACTTTTGCCATTAACTTTTTTTTCCTCTGAAAAGTCTCCGAACAAATAGATTCTGTGTACATGAATAATTCACCACGTTCCCAGATACAAAGGGGACATGCAAGTTCGCCGAGCTGCCAGGGAAACTAACCAAGATCCATTTCCACCGCTTCCCCTGCATCAAAGAGCTTCGGGCCCATGGGGGGAAAGCTCTCTTTTTTTGGTTAATCTTTTGAAATTCTCTCCCTTCCACCCCCAGAATTTTAAATGCCACTCCCTCAGACCCAGCACAGCACTTTGTGGAAATGGATGGGGAGTCCAAAGCCTGCATTCCAGTTCTAGTTTTGCCACTCGCTGCTGCGTGCCTTTGGGCAACACTTGTATTTATCTGACCCTCTGAGAGTTAGTGCCAGATAAGGAGGAGAATGGGGCAGCCCCTACAGGCCTTTGGCTCTAGTCCAGCGGTTCTCAACCTGTGGGTCGCGACCCCTTTGGGGGTTGAACGACCCTTTCACAGGGGTCGCCTAAGACCATCGGAAAACACATATATAATTACATATTGTTTTTGTGATTAATCACTATGCTTTAATTGTGTTCAATTTGTAACAATGAAATTGGGGGTCACCACAACATGAGGAACTGTATTAAAGGGTCGCGGCATCAGGAAGGTTGAGAACCACTGCGTCTAGTCAGTCGAGAAGGAGATAGAAAATGTTACATCGGAGTCCAGACAATGTGAAGCATTGTATTCTAATGAGGATGCTCTGACTCCTCCATGTTTCACTTCTCTGATGGTAACTTCAGGCAGAGGTTTCTGCAAATGCAAGATTTTCAGGGCTGAGGAAGAGGGGTGTCAAGGTATCAGTTATTTACGAGCCTGAGGACAGGTTTTTTTTTTTTAATATATTTTATTGATTTTTTACAGAGAGGAAGGGAGAGGGATAGAGAGCTAGAAACATCGATGAGAGAGAAACATCGACCAGCTGCCTCCTGCACATCTCCTACTGGGGATGTGCCCACAACCCAGGCACATGCCCTTGACCGGAATCGAACCTGGGACCTTTCAGTCCGCAGGCCGACGCTCTATCCACTGAGCCAAACCAGTTTCGGCAAAGGACAGGTTTTTGAGAATTGCCATCACATACTGTGTGGGAGTGGGCGGATCACAGGCGATTGGGTCCTTAAGCTTCTTTCATTCTCATTTCAAGCGAGATTCTGCTCAAGCTTCTCCTCGAAGCTGGAAACTCCTTTAGCCTGGGATGGAAATACTACCCGGAATGAAAGCCCCTGGAGCCGGCAGCCGCTGACCAAGTGCATGAATATTTGACTCCGTTTCTGCAGATAATGGCAGATTGGAAGGCCACGTGCAGAGACCGTTTCATTTTATTTGACCAGGCTAAACTAATGTAGGTAATTAAGTCTCGCTGCCTAATTAACTTCAAATGGCTACACAGAGAGTAACATAATTCTGTTGCTTTCTAAATATCGAGGTTTATCTATACAGTAAAAACAAAATTAAGTGTGATCGAAGGAGTCACTACTTGCTCATGTTGTGTCGTTAATGACGTGGCATCCTTTTAGGATTATAGAATGCTTACGCAGAGGCCTCTGTTTACTAAGAGAGGACAAGAGAGTCCAGAGGTTAATTAGTGTGACAGGTCTCACAGCTAGTTGGTGACAAAGACGGGTCTCCAAGTAGCTCTCCTGGTAGATGAGCGCTCTTTCAAATTAGTCATTGAAAGGATCCATTTTTAGTAAGAGACATCGCTTCTGTTTTATTGTTCATGGTTTATTGAGCAATCTGGGATCAAGGGCGTTTTTGCAATTGGCAGTGGTGGGGTTGGACGAGAAGAAAGGACGGAGAGTCCTGGCTTGTTTTATTCAAATGGACTCAGGTGCCATTTATTTATTGTTCACAATCTACCAACAAAACAAGCTAGACCCCGGGCCCATTCCTCATGAAAACATGACTTAAAAAGGCACACTTTAGAAATAAAATAAGTCAGAAATTGTGCTGCCCAGGGTTTATTGGATTCCAAACAATTTGTCACACAGTAAGACAGAGTAAGCAGTGGCCCCCGTGGGATGCTGAGGGAGGCTGGCTGGCCCCAGAGTGGAATTCCAGAAGCTGCCAGAGGGACCAGGAGCACAAAGGGGCAAAGGAATCCAGCACCGGCCGTGACCTAGGGGTGCCCAGCCTCAAGCTGGGGAGACTTACTTAAGCCATCAACTGTGATGGTCAAGTCACAGATGATATCTTACTTAATCACATATATCTCAGTCTTCACAATGACATCATGAGGAAGAAAAATTGTCCTTATGACGAATATAAAAACTGAAGTTCTAATTGGTGGTCAAGGTGATGCTGCTGACAGGTGCTGGAGTCTGGGGTCGACCCAGGTCTGCTTCTTAGAAAACAACACAATCAAGAGCCATGTTTGCTCACACAAATCCGAGACGGGAGGATGTGTTCAGAGAATGCGGTGGCTTTGAAGGAGGTCTGAGCCTGGCTCCAACAGCAATAGAATCCGTAATAGTCAGTAGATCAAGGTAAAACCTGCTACATAACCACAGAGGCACATAAAAGACCCGAAGTCATGGTCACAAGGCATGGAAACTACAGGCGGAGCATTCTAAATCGCTCCTGATCTTTAACCAAAGATAAAAGCTGAATGCCCAAAGGCCCTCTATTGAGAAATGCCCTTGGGTGTTTGCCCAGCTGAGTGGGAAAATATCAAACTCAAAACCCTCAAAATATCTGGGGATGTCAAGATCCCAGTATTTTTGCTGAAAACCAGGAAACGAAGGTCAGGTTTTTGAGGAAGTTTTGATAAGTCTTTGAAGACCAGGCCCACAGGAGCATGTCCCAGCCAGGACTCTCTCCCCTTCTTGGACCAATGAGATGGCCAGAGAGAGCCTCGGGGAGCTGGAGAAAGAGAAGAGGGATTCCTGGTAACCTCACCTGTTCCTCACCCACTTCTCCGGGAAGCTCTTGCCCTCCCAAAGGGAGAAGACACTCCCATCCTGTGTTTTACAGACTTGCTTGACTATAAGGGGCTAAGGCAGGGAATCCCATCCTCCTGCCTCCCGACTCTGCCCGACAAATAGCAATTACTGTATGCTTTAATTTTATTTCTTTTAATAGGAGCAAGATCATTGCCAGCAATGTAAATGAAAGTGCTTGGTAATAAACAACAGTAAAGCGTTAGACAAAAGTATAGGGAATGGTGATAATCATCGTTATAAAATAGATAAATGTTATGCAGCAAAGAAAAACAAAACCTAAATTTTAACAACAGAAGAATAGTTAAGTAAACTATGGCTTATCTATATGCTAGAAGGCTAGACAGCCATTAAAAGTAGTTTTATGAAGAACTTTTTATGATGGAAGATGATGTCTCTGACATAATATTAAATGAAAATCTACATTGGGTGCCTGCAGGTATGCTTGATGGGCGGATGGACAGATGGTTGGGTGAATGGTGATAAAAGCAATTAGAGGGGAAGGGGGGGAAGGAAGAAAATTATAGCAATATGTAAATAGGATTTACCTCGGAGTGGGTGCACCCTGGGTGTTTTAATTTCTCTTTTATTTTTATTTGCTTAGTTCTGCCCTGCCTTGTTCTAAAAGCAATTTAAAGTGTATGCAATGTACATACAAGGTAAAATTACGTTTGAGAAAAGCAGAATAGAAGAATGATCAGTTATCGGCAGCAGGTGGCGGGGATGTGGAATATACTCCCTGAAGCCCTACAGGTTAGAGAGAGACCCACCACAAATTCATCTGTAATGTTCTAACCATCAAAACAGGATGGAGACACAGTAGATGGTGAGGCTCATGAAGACAGAGCATCACAGGAAAGAAAGCGGGAATGATTCCATTCAAGGAACCAGGGAGGAAAGTTCTCCCACGGGTCTCTGCTCAGGAGGACACTGTGGAAGGTGGTGACTCTGGCCGGGCGACATCTGGCCCCCTCGGTGACCCAGGGAGTCACCTCCAGAAGATCCAGGTAGCCTCTGTGTACGCTGAGGGCAGAATGCCCACACACATGGATAACAGCTGCCACGTAGGGATGGTCACCAACTCCCAAGCTCTGTGCTAAGTGACTAACATACTGTCTCATCTAAGCCTCCTGCAACCCTGCCCTGTCTCATCATCTTGCCTGACAGACCCGGAAACGGGTTTAGAGAATAGCTGGAATTCAATTAGCGACCAAACGGCCGGGCCAGAATTCTGACTACGCAGGCCAGACACGGGTCACCATCACAAACTTGGCTTTCGGAGCCAGACAAAAAGCAACGCTCCATACAGGCCAAAGGCACAACTCCAAAATGCAGCACAGTGGAAACAGCTCAGAAGGGATCGTTTTTCTCCTCATACCTTTTAGTGTTCCCAAGTGTTTGCCAATGATTGGGGCTACTTTAAATGGCCCCCTCCTTAGGTTTCCCTGCACCACTCAAGCCCACCTTGTTCCCACTACTTCCAGTTGATTTAAGAGTTCTTGAGGCATCTCTTTCTCTCCACTTGATGAGAGACAGCCCTCAGGATGCTGGCAATCACCTTGACCTGTAAGTAATCCCATCCTTCTTGACCTGTAAGTAACCCCATCCTCCTGCAGTCTCTAACAATGCAAATGTACAGGCCATCAGTGAGCTACTTCTCTAAGGTGGGTTCTCAAAATGAGCTTAAGTCAACTGTGAGCACCTACTGAATCCTCACCACATCCCCTTGTGAGTAAGTACATTCTACCAGACCCAATGAGTGGAGGAAGGTATGGAGCCCCAGGCATTTTAAATGATATTAAACTGACCAAAACATTTAGTAGAGCTGGTAATAGTGATTGGAAACAAATGTCCTCATATATTCACATTTGGAGTATTAGTGAGAATTGCCTTCCCTCTTGAGGACACCTTTACAAAGCCCACCAACAACGGTGATGGTGTACAGAGCCCTTGACACAGACATTGCACTTGAGTAGACTTTCCTAAGGGGACGAGTACCAATGAGAGCGAAATTAGGATGTTTCTTAGAACTGTTTATTACAGGGCAAGATGGGAAACCAAATGTCTGAAAATAAGAGTCTGCTTAAATAAACTGGAACTTATCCTTATAACGAAGTAGCAGGTGCCCACGTAAAAATATGTTGTAGAATGATTTCTATTTATTGATGTTAAAATTATTTTTGGTTTTGATGTGTGTAAAATGAGAAAATTGGGTTATGAAACAATCTGTGTAACATGATTTCATTTCTTAAATAAATATTGTAAGATGTGCGTGTAAGAAAAAAATCAGAAGGATCTAAGGATTGATTCCAAAATGTTCACAATCGTTATTTGTGGGAGTAAGGCATTAC
>NW_005371287.1:1214139-1226038 GCF_000412655.1 Myotis brandtii
GTCAAGGGCATGTACCTTGGTTGCAGGCACATCCCCAGTGGGGGGCGTGCAGGAGGTGGCTGATCGATGTTTCTCTCTCATTGATGTTTCTAACTCTCTATCCCTCTCCCTTCCTCTCTGTAGAAAATCAATTAAAAAAATAAAAAATAAAATAAATAAATAAATAAAAAGGAACCCAAGCTTTTTCTCTCTGATGCTTTCAAGTTCCAGTTTAGAGGCAGGGCTACCCAGGGAGATGGAAATCAACCCACTTTTTATGTTTGTAAGAAATTTCCTTCCACCCAAACCTCCCCATCTTTGATTTCCCAAGAATGCACTTACCCCTGTGCACCCAGCACTGGTCTATTATTTATTACAGCTTTCCTGTAAGCAGAAAGCACTTGGTAATTGAAGATAATCCTGCTCCCACATAAAAACAAACAAACAAAAACCCAAAACAAAACAAAAAACAAACACGGACTTATCTGTCACTAAAAGGCCTCAAAGGCCTAGAAAACATAAAGAAGCATAATTTTAGTCCTAAACGTTTTGTTTTGTTTTGTTTTGTTTTCTTAATGCTTTCTAGCACGTTAGCAGAGTGAGCTCATGTCACCAGCACTTCTTTTTCTGGAAGGCTGCTTCCCCGGGTTCCTGAGTAGAAAGACAGGTCCAGGCCTTCATCTGGAATAGCATCCCAGCAAGTGAATGCTTTCACCGCTCCTCCCATTTCCCCCAACTGGGGGCAGCTTTCCTCCTCTAAGACGAAGTTGTTGAGAGCCCACTAAAAAACACAGGTGTGACCACATTCTGCTCCGGTGGTTTTCCAATGAGGAGAAAGCCAGTCGAAGCTCCCTCGCCTTGTGCCAGCAAGACAAGCCACCAAGTGCATTGTGAGCTTCCATGCAAAATGTCAAGGATCTTCAACGCTGAAAATGTGAGGAAGCCACTGTCCAAAGGGCAGTAGAGATGCCAGGGTCCTCATGACTGGCCTTAGCTTTCCCCTCTCCGCATTGTCTATTACTGACATGGATGATTGAATTGCTCCAACATGTGCCTTGGTCTCTCACGCCTCAGTGACTTTCCATATTCTGCCCTCTCTACTGGAACCACCCTCCTACCCTGACTGCCCAGGAACTGCTGAGTCACTTGCTCAGACATCTCCCAGTGACACCCAATGAACAGGGCCCCTACCCTGACTGCCCAGGAACTGCTCAGACATCTCCCAGTGACACCCAATGAACAGGGCCCTTCCCAACTTCCCCAGCAAGGCCAACTGCTCCCTGCTGCTCTCTATACATTGGAGGGAATCCCACTATTATATAAACCACAGTCAGCTAGAACCAGCTGTGACATGTGCATCTTCTGTCCAAAAAGGGAGATCTTTGAGAGCGACATCTAGACCGTTTCTCTTCTTCATCCCAGAATTAGCACAGTGCTCTTTGCAAAAGTAAGGACTCAGAAAACTTGGTCCACCTGGATGAAAAGACTATGTCGGGTCATCAGAGATGGTGAAGGGAAAGGGAAGAGGGAAGTGGGGGCAGGAAAAGAAGATGGAGAGAGTGGGTGAGACAGAAGAGGAGGGAGAGCCAGGGGGAGTACAGGTGAAATGCTTTAGGATCTTAACATCTGAATTTTTTATGGTCAAAATGTTCTTCTTGTATAACACCTATTGTTTAATTCATGCCAAAAGTCAATGAGCAAATAGGACAGTGATATTAACATTTGTATGTTTGAAAGCTATTGAGGAGGGATTTTCAATCTCAGTGGAACAATAAAGAATGAGGGGTTAAGGAAGAGGAAACAGCAAGAATGCCAGGCTTGCTAACTTGTTCCCCGACCTTCAATCTCTCATCCATCCTCCTCAAGTCTCATATTAAGCCCCTTGGGCAGACTGTCAACAGAAGGCTTCATGGAACAAAGAAGTATTGAAAAGAACTATGAAAATAAAGGGCATTTTAGCTCAGTGAAGAGCCCTCTGATTCAGAAGGGAAATGCTTCCCATAATCTTTCCCTTTGAAAAAAGAATAAAAGAAAAAGGAAAAGGAACCTAGAGTCAGTTCACCTGATGCTGAAAACAGCAATGACAGAAAGTGAAGCTATCCTATGTAATAAAAGCCTAATATGCTAAGTGTCTGGTCGTCCGTTCAACCAATCAAATGTGCTAATGTTATGTGCTAATGTTATGCTAAGGCCGCTCAACCGCTTGCTATGATGTGCACTGACCACCAGGGGGAAGATAGTCGACTGGTCGACCAGTTGCTATGATGTGCACTGACCTCCAACAGTCGGTTAGCTTGCTGCTGTGGTCCAGCTGATCGGAACTGAGCAAGATGGGCCAGACATGCCCTGGTGTCCTCCCGTGGTCCCTCCCAGGCTGGCCAACCTCCCGCATCCCTCCCTGACCCTGATCATGCACAGGTGGGGTCCCTCAGCTTGGCCTGTGCCCTCTCACAATTCGGGGCCCCTCGGGGGATATCAGAGAGCCCATTTCAGCCTGATCCTGTAGGCCAGGCCGAGGGACCCCCACCTGCACAAATTTGTGCACCGGGCCTCTAGTTGTATATATTTGATCACCATGGAATTATAGATAAAAGCCTGGGGAATCCTGACATAATTTCAAAGAAGTCTGAAAAAGGAAAGACAGGACATTCATGGATTGGCACTCTGAATCTGAGTTCTAGAGAATTCTCTCTGGAATGGGGAACTTCTAGAAAAAGGCAAAATAAGCTTCAGTGTAGTCTGTTTAGGACAACCAGTGCCAGAAAAAAAAAAAATAGAGCTCATTTGCTGGTATTTCTCTGAAGGAAAAGGACTCACGAGCATTTTGGTTGGTAAAATTCTTCAGTGTGTGAAAAGTTTAACAAAACATACCTGGTTTCAGGCTCTGTCACTGCCTTTAGTCATTGTGGCAGCCAGAGACATCATCATAATTCCCCTTAGCCCCTAGGAGAGTGGCATTGTTCCCTGTCTGTTCCCCCTTGAGACTCACTGAGGCTCCTGCCTCTCCCCTTAAACTCTCCCTCATTTTTACAGATAGAATGAAGTTGGGTCCAGAGAAGAAATGTGATTCTGCACAGTAGCTAAATTGGTTGTTAGTAGAGCCTGGCTAGAATCCAAACCTTACAACTCAATCCATTGCATGGTGTCTGGGGCTTGTTGAGAAAGGCAGCTCAGGACCCTAATACCTCCTGGAGAAGCTTCATGGATTACCTATCCTGCCCCACGTCCTGGACAAGGCAAGGAAACTCCCAGCAATCTCCTTACTTAAGAGATGAACATCTGTGGGTCTGTTGATCAAGGGTGAGAGAGATCAAAATTTTATTTCTGATGTTCAAAAGCCACTTAACATTTTCCAGAAAAAAAGTAGAGATAAAGTACAATATGATGTCCAAAATAAACTATAGTTTTTAAGCATTAAAGTATGTATTATTCAGTGTCGGCTTCATCTAACCAGTGACTCGCTGCATCAATTTAACCCTAAAGTCTAAATCAACTTTGGATTAGCCTCGGATGAATGGAGCTTTGTTCAATTGTGACTCCTGGTTAGAACAGCCGCTGTGGGTTCCTGAAGTGAATCCTGCCATACCTAGCAGAATAACACACTGATGGAGATGTTCCGCATGAGGCTGCACTGCTGTCATTTTGCTAAGTTTGAGAAGTTCTAGAAAATGGAGAAGGCTTGTGGAGGGGGAAGCATCATACTCACAGAGGGAATTTTTAAAGAGTAAGTTTGGTTCTGCAATAGAGAAGTATATTGGGGACAAAGGACTGCAGCGACAAAATCGGGAATTTGCCCCACTTCAAAGAGATGGGTCTCATTATAGAAAGATACACCCAATGCCCAAGGCACACAGGGCAGGAGACTAAAGAGTGGGATTTCCTGAAGGTTCACAGAGTGGTAAACAAAACCCACTGGGGGAAGAGCCCTGAGAACCATGGAGGAGAACTGAGGAGGGGACCCTGCCCTGAGGTAGCCACCACTTTTCCCGGGGGCACTGGCCGAACCGGGAGAGTCAGAGGCCGACAATGCCAAGGGCTTGATGAACTGATTCGGCCAAGGTGTTGTCTGAGGTGACAGAAGCAGGAACGTACAGAGGGCTGGGCACCAACCCGCCCTTCTAACCTTAGGCTGTGTCACTTCTTCTCATTAGCCTTCCACGTCCACTGGACGCTCTGTTCCTCATGCAAGCATGTCTTTCGGGGTCTCATCAGTAACTGTGCGTTCATTTTTCATAACAACTGCGCACAGCACCTTCTGCCCTGTGCCTTCCTCTCTTAATGGACTGTGAGCGCCTTGAAAGTGGGTGGGCGTTCCATCTCCTTCATGTCTGTGCAGCCAAGGCTTAGCATACATGCCACTAAATGTTTGCCCAGTGGAAACAAGAAATGAAGAAAGGATGAAAAATAAAAAATCTGTCCAAAAAGAGCATGAAGAGTCAAAATAGAGAAATCAAACAGAGGTTGGAAACGGAAACAAAATAGGAAAATAGAAGATTGGTATCCAAGAGATGAAATAGCACAGAGATAAGTGGAGGATGAGAAGAAGAAGCGGATGAAGACTCACCGAGAAGAGAGTTCCATTGTGTTCCTTGGGGATAGGTGGCATGTGTGAGGAGCTACCAGGGGTTATTTTTTTAATCCATCAGTAAAATGAGAGGGTTGGGTTAGTCAGTGGTTCTCAACCTTCTGGCCCTTTAAATACAGTTCCTCGTGTTGTGACCCAACCATAAAATTATTTTCGTTGCTACTTCATAACTGTAATGTTGCTACTGTTATGAATCGTAATGTAAATATCTGATATGCAGGATGGTCTTAGGCGACCCCTGTGAAAGGGTCTTTCGACCCCCAAAGGGGTCGCAACCCACAGGTTGAGAACCGCTGAGCTACATGAAGAGCAAATACCCAACCAGGCTGATGGAAGCTAACCCTTTAGGCATTCTCAAAGTAGGAGAGATCTTGTTCAATGCTCTTCCGAAACATCTAGGTCTACATTGGTGAGGACTTGTTTAATTGGGTCCATTCACTAATTTTTTAACTTCCAGGAAACCCTGTGGACATATAAAATTGGCCATAGAATCACAAAGCTGGATTAAGATAACAGTCCCTTGAGTTCGGGGTTAAATCTTAAGTGCACTGTTCATGAGGAGTATATATCCTCAAGCAATGTAAGTTTCCTGGGCCTCAGTTACTTTATCTGTAAAATGGGTAGAATGGCGTCTACCTCGTAGTATCTACTGAAGAGGGTTGTTATGAGGATTCAATGAAATAATATCCATAAAGCACTTAGTAGCTTACCTGGCAAAGGTCAGGTGAGGCGTCACACTTTATCTGGCTTATACTAAAAAGCACTTAATGGGGGTGCAGGAGGCTCCTAGCTCTGTACTATGGGCCGTGCTTTTCTTTCGGGGCACAAACCAGCCCCCCACCCTTGTGGAAAGGCAGTGAGACTCCTGGGAAGACTGTGACACCTGAACAAGAAAAGAAATAGGAAGTACGTACTGATTTGAATCATCCTCCATCACCATACATTTGGGCCCTTTACCTTTTACTGCCCCACACAATGCAATATGCAGGTCATAGAAATGTATACTTGAAACCTATGTGATCTTATTAACTAATGTCACCCCAATGAATGTAACTTAAAAAATAAAATAAGAGCCGAAACCGGTTTGGCTCAGTGGATAGAGCATCGGCCTGCGGACTGAGAGGTCCCAGGTTCGATTCCGGTCAAGGGCATGTACCTGGGTTGCGGGCACATCCCCAGTGGGGAGTGTGCAGGAGGCAGCTGATCGAGGTTTCTCTCTCATCGATGTTTCTAACTCTCTCTATCTCTCTCCCTTCCTCTCTGTGAAAAATCAAAAATAAATAAATAAATAAATAAAATAAAATAAATTAAGAGCCCTGGCCAGGGTTTCTCAGTGGTTAGAATGCCGGCCCAAGCACCTAAAGGTTGTGGGTTTGATTCCTGGTTAAGGACACATACCTGGGTTGCAGGTTCGATCCCCAGACACAATTGATGTTTCTCTCTCTTTCTCTCTCTCTCCCCTTTCCTCCCTCCCTTCCACTCTTTCTAAAAATAAATGGAGGGTAGAAGGGAATCCTCCAATGAGATTAACAAAACAAAACAAAAAAAGAAAGAAAATAAGAAAGTACTGATTTGATATAAAATGAAAGGCTCTTATGTATTCATCTACGTTTGTTGTTTTTCTTTCTCCTTGTGCATTTGTTACATTGCTTCCTAAAACTAATTACCTAATTACAGAGGGTGAAAGCATTTAAAGGATTAAAGTGCGTTCCCTCACATGTAATGTGGCGGAAGAGATGTTTATTAATTGCTCTACTGAAAAATGCTCCAACCCCTTTCACAGCCGCTGAGTCATTCATTAATCTGCCCCCTCCACCCATGTGTTTAACCAGCTTTAATCCCCCCACCCCCAAGGTACCACTAAATACTTACTGTCGTTTATTCTAAGCCCTTTAATTAATCACATTAGCGGTCATGTGTTGACCCTCTTCTCTCCCGCATGCCATTCCTGCAATTTCCTGGGGAAAGAACCAACAAGAACACACGTTTCTAGCAATGGCTGAGCGGCACTTCGTCAGCAATTATTCCTTTAAAATTGGAGTCACCAACACTTCAGACAGGAGAGGTGAAAATGTGGCTATTTTTATTGTGACATACAGATGTGGTTGACATTTGAATTCTGCTCTGTGTAGAGGAGAACCAGAGGTAAACACATGGAAGAACCTTCTGCTCAGAACCGTGGGCTCTGCCAATCAGAGATCCATGTAGACTATTTAGGAAGGAATTAAGGGAAAGAAGTTGGGAAGGAGCAAGGGTCCCACCAGAGGAAATGCATAGATGGGGTTCAGCAATTGAAGGGACAGGATCTGGGCAGTAGGTCCAGCAGGGGACAGGACTTGGAGAGGAGCCAGGGGCAGAAAGCAGAACAAGAGTAGCACAGAGGGCAGGCAGATGTGGGAGACAGCCATCTGTGGACTTTGCAAGGAGCTAGGAAGGTCACCTCGCCTGCCACTGAGCTCCCGGTAACCTCGTCTACGTCTGGCTGTGAATCCAGACACATTCACTGAATTTTCTGGAATGAAGAGTTAGCATATACACCTAAGGTTTTAAGTAACTCCCATGATGTAGTTAGCATGTTGACTCAAATAAATACGAACTTTAAAGAAAGCATCCCCTATATTATCATTGTGTTTTAAAGCTAAATAAAACATTTAAAGAGAAAATTATGTTAAAACAAAATGCTACCCCACAGAAGAGAGAAATCCACAACCAATTACTAAAGCTACATAGCATATTTCAGTGTTTGGGGTTAGGCTAAAATAGCATTACTTTTTTTATTCTAACAACAAGGAAGTTGGCTTACTGTGAAATTCCAGGAGGTCCTCCATAAAGCAAGGAGTCATGGTGTAGTGAGCAGGTAAACACACCTTTGCCCACACATGGTAATACTGCCCTTGTAGGTCAGCCTAAGCCACTGGCCCTTCCCTTTGTATTTCTAGGGGTGGGGTGGGGGGAAGGAATCACTCTGCTTAAATTGCAAAAACTAAATTTGAAATGTCCTCCCCACTCTGCTTTGTCAATTACCATCACACCTGCCCTTCAGAAGCCAGCTTAGAAACCCCCAGCTAGGACCTGCTGATAACACTTTTTTATGACAATGACAACTACTACCATTTCTGGGGATGTGCCCAAGTGCCTCCAAAACACACCTCCAGGCCTACAGATAAGAAAATGGGGGGCTGGACATTCTACCATATTAAGGTGCTGATCTGTCTGCACGTCCATTATTCATGGCACATTTCTCACCCTCAGAAGGGCAGAATCCCTTCTCATTTCATCTTTGGTTTTATACCCAGTAGTGTTGGCCACATGGCAAGGACCTAATAATGTCTGTTAAAGAGAAAGTGCAGGGGAGAAAGAGAAAAGAGAGAGAGAGAGAAAGAGAGAGAGAGAGGGAGAGAGAGAGAGAGAGAGGAAGGAGAGAAAGAAGGAAGGAGAGAAAGAAAAGGAATAGGAGTCGATAGAAACACATTTTCCATGGACAGGACCCAGGGATAGAACTGCAACTCTTCCCAAGCACAGCCAGGTGCGAAGGCACCTCTTCGCCGGGAACCACGGAAGCCCATGGGGTCTGACTGGGAGATGAGGGTGGCGCTCCTGACTTGCCCCAGGCCGCAGGACCACCGCCCTGGGAAGAACACTTACCAAATGCTTCCTTGTTGATGGAGCTTTACCTGCTTCGCATGCACCAAGGAATAGATTCACACTTGAAAACTGCAATGAACATGGCACAGTGAGGTGCATAAAACAGTGAATGTTTAATGAATAATCAGAAAGTGATCGGCCACATAAATGCCTCCAAGTTTAAATAAAGAAGAAATAACCCTGACTGGGTGGCTCCATTAGTTGGAGCATTGTCCCATACACCAAAACGCTCCAAGTTCAATTATTGGTCAGGATACATGCCCAGGGTGTGGGTTTAAGCCCCTTTTGGGATTCATATGGAAGGCAACCGGTCTCTCTCTCTCTCTCTCTCTCTCTCTCTCTCTCTCTCACTCTCTCTCTTTTTCTCTCTCTCCCCCCCTTCCTCTCTTTCTCAAAAATAAAAAGAATAACATGGAAATAATATTTTCTGAACCAGAACCAGAGGGAAGGGTTCCTTGCCTCCCTCTCACCCAGCAGAAACCACTGTCCTGTTATCACAGAAATAATGTTCTTGCTTTGCTTTCCCTTTCCTCTTCTGCGCCTCTGCATTCTTGCCTAATTATCCACGCCCCCTAACTGGTAGGTATGCGCTGTCCATCCCTGCCTCAGGGACAGCGAGTCTGCAGTACGGAGCTCAGGGGCCATGGTGCCCACAGGGTACAGGAGGCAGAGCAGCCTTCTGGCGGCAGGGGAGGGGGTGAGCTTTGCAGCTCATATGGCCTGACTCCGATCTTTGCCCAGAGCTCTGTGACTCACAGCTGCCAAAGCACAGCGGGCTCCTGCTTGCCCCTGGCAGCAGCCTGTGTTCCCATCAAGGCCACTCAACTCAGCACAAGGCTACCCAGGCGCCTCCCTGGAGCTTAAAGCACCAGTCCTGGAGGGGCCCTGACGCTGTTTCATATGTGAACTGACCCTTCACTTAAAAAACCTTCTTATGTCACCAGGACAGACAGAATCCAGAAATCACCCTCTCAAACTCCTAAAATTGGAAAGAGCAAGAAACCTGAGCTCAGAGAGGGAAGTGACTCGTTCAAGGTCACACGCTGTGATAACGCAGGGCCCTAATAAGGACAGAGAAGTAAGACTCCTTTCATCCTGTTAAGCGCCCAGCAGCGCTGAGGCCCGATGTTTCACTTTCCGTTCTGGCTGGCCAACCCCCTTGGTTCCTGCTCTGTTTTGATGAGGTTCTGGGAAGCACGCCAGCTAACTCGAGGGATTCAGCTAAAGCCAACAGGAAGACTTTCACTTTTCCCCCCTAAGCCCAACTTTGAGGCCAGAGTCGAGTGATCCTGGCAAGGGTAGGGGGTCACTGTCCCCATAGCCCCATGGATGACCAGAGGCCATGATAACTAACTTACACTCACTGAAGCCTTTGTACAGGGCTCTACAGCTCACCACATGCTCTCACATAGGCGATCTCACGTGACCCTCATAAGACTTCCCTGGCAAGAGGCAAGAGACGAGGCTGGTCATTTTAGTCCTGATTTTAAAGGAAGAGACGGAGCATGTGTCTGAGGTCATCAGACTAGTGGAGCCGAGGTGACCCACTATTCCATCGCCAGACCTGGTGGCAGGAGAGAAGAGAGCCTGGGTGTCAGTGGCCTGTGCTTCATCCTCACTCCATGATCACATGATACTGACAAATATTACAAACAGCTCCAATGATGACCTCTGTATCTCAATCATCTCTCTATCATCTTTATAGGCCCCCAACACTGAAGGATCTTGGTGGGGGGTGTAATTTGATTTAAATATAATTTTACCTATAAAGAATGCTTTGCATCATAAAAATCAGTCAAGTATGGCATTTTTCTGAGATAATTCAGGCTGTCTTTGTCTTCTACTAGGGTATCTCCATAGCTTTGTGTCAGTAGCATATTTGAGCCACAAGTAACTACAAATAAACTATTTCTCTCCTTTTGTGGATGAAGAAACCGAGGCCAAGACAAAGGACAAGACAACCTTCCCCAGTTGACGTAAGTCTCTGGGAGAGTGGGGACAAACACCCAAATCTCCCGAGCTCCAAGTCCATGTCCCTTCCACCCCACCCACCTGTCCCAACCCCCCTGTCTGCCATTGAAATGTCTCCTACCTATGCATTCTCACACAATTCAGACCAAGTATTTTGTCAGGACCTATCCTAACTGTGGATGTGTCTTGTTTATTGTAGCATCATTTCACTAAGCCCCCATCTCCCTCAAAAACCTTTCACCTGACACTCCCCCTCTCTGAGCCTGAGGTCCTCACCTGGAAAACACAAATAAGCCACATGCCTCCCCTCACACTGTGGCGACCTCTAAACTGAAATGCAAATGGGAGAGGTTATTATCAGTATTTAGCTCTGGATTTGCATTCCATGCGATTGTGCCTCAGGTTACCAACCGGTGAAGGGGAGTGGGCGCTGTCTAGGATCTAGCCCAGAGTGATGCTAGGGAGACGTGTGTAGAGGTCAACCTCTCCTGGGCCCTTCCCAATGAAATGCTTTACAATTATTAACCTCCTCAGCAATGAATCATTAGCATCTCACTGATCTGCATGAATCATTTTATTTATTCACCTGCATCAATGTCGCAGTTACTGTGTGCCCAGCACCATGAGGAGAGGCAGAGCATCGAAGCCACAGCAGAGCCAGTCCCTCCCTTCAAGGAGCAGACAGTCCCGAGAGAAAACGACACAGACCTACAGACAGGCAGCCTGGCTCTAAGAAGGTGCATGCAAGCATTTCAGAGAGGACCACACGGTAAGGCCTTCTTCGTAGATTAGTCCATTAGGAAGGAGTTCCTACTGCTTTGAGACAAAACAAAATAAAAGAGCCAGTAATAATTAGAATTAGAATCTTCCTCCGGGACCCTCTCAAAATCAGCACAAGAGAATCCTGGCCCAGCGGACAGGTCCCTTTCTGAAAAGCTCCCCCACTTGACCGGCCACAATCAACGGCCCCTGCTCTGCATCCCAGGCTCTGTCTGTACTGGCTCTGGTCCTCCTACTCCTTCTCGTGATCTCACAGTGGTTTGTAAATCTCTCTCTGCTCCCTTCCTGGTCCAGAAAGACACTGACTGTGCCCTGCTCCTGCCTCCCTCCCTCCTTTTCACTTCGCCCACTTTAAAGCCACTGCATAGAATGGAACCTACAGATATTTATGGATACAGGCTGACCAGAATGGAGTCGCCTCCTGACAAAGGGCAGGCTTACCGGTTTTCACAATCTGGTTCCACTCTCTCCATGCTGCTCTAATTCTTCTGTTAGGGGCCCATTTAAGACAGGTCACCTAAGTGGATGAGGTGCAAACGGGTTTTACTCCATCCTTTAGAGCTGCTGGGGACCTGTGGAGAGGCCCAGACTGTATTTTAAAAGCAATCATCATCACTCCAAACAGACACTATAAAACACACACACACACACACACACACACACACACACACACGCACAGCCTGGCCAAGATGATGGAGCAGGTGTGAGGCCTAAGCTTCAGTGTGCCCAGGCCCATTGGTGACGCATTTCTGCAGCCATCAGCCACTCGGGCTATTTATACGTCCCCACTGAAGACTTTGTGTCCTGGCCCCTGGCTCCTCCCTCCCTGTCCCATTCATCACCAAAACTTTATGGAATGCTTGCATCCACAGGATGCTGACTCATGGATCCATGCCAATCTGGTCTAAAAAGCTCTATAGACTATGGACATCTTGGGAC
>NW_005371287.1:1226472-1235427 GCF_000412655.1 Myotis brandtii
TATATATATATATATGCATAAACTTTCTAAAATTTTCTAAAATCAGAAGAATTTAGTTTCAACGTGCAACTTGCATTTAAACACAAGAAAACAAAAACACACCAGAAAGTGCTATGGTTCAAATTTTCTATTGAAACCAGCCCTGTGAGTTACCTGAGCAATTCCGCCTGTACCTCAACCTGGGAGAAGATGGCTGGAGGATTTTATAAATAGCGACTGTCACCCAGACGGAATTTCTCCTTTGCTTTTCAATCATGTATTATTATTTGGTAATATTTCTAAAATCACTTTTGAGATAATAAACTTGAAAAATCACAGTCTCCTGGATGCACGGGGTTTTATGACAAAATAAATACAGGGCAGGAGGACATTGTGAGTGTCTCATTTTAGTTAAAATATCTCATTTTGACGAAGGTCCTCAAGGGCAGGAAGCAATATATACACATTTCAAATTGGTGGCATTACATCCAAACAGAGATATTAAGGGGGAATGCAATAAAGGATTGTGTTATACACAAGTGGGGAAAGTGGCCCCAGTCTCGCTGGTAGCATAGCAACGCCTAACTACACTTCGGCTCAGGTCAGCAGTCCCACGTCCCTTAAAAAAAATTAAAATACAAGTACAAGTTTACTTCTTCTACCAAAGGACTTCAGTAATCAGAATGAGACGAGTTTAATTTTCTGTATCTCTCTTCTGCTCATAAATGCAAAGGGTAATTCAGTGGAATATGACTAGCAGAGATCTGAAGGTCTGACCAGCTGAGATGGTTCATTTTCTAATCTGAGGAAACACTTTCAGGTACACAAGGCGTCAAATAAAGACAGGTAAGTATTTTTTTTTTAAGTGGGGCAAACAAAAGTGGGATGAGGCTGTAAATACTGGATTATCACTTTATCTCCCATCTGAGAGTCTTTTTTCATTAAGGCATCAAACCAAGGTTCAATTTCATTCAAAAGATATTTACTAGGAGCGAAGAAAAGCACAGTGTGGAATGACAAAGGGATCCCTGGTTTGTTCCTACGCCACAGGGGACACCAAGCATTAGAGGTCAGATTAGTCAGGATAGATCATGCTTAGCCGTGTTAACAAATGAATCTCCAAATCTTGGTAGTTTACCATAGGAAGCTTTAGTTGTTCTTGTTTTGGGTCACTCACATAAAGTCTAATTTAAAGTCAATTATCACCAATCGGAAAGAATGTATGTACCCCTATGTTCATAGCAGTGCAATTTACAATAGCTAAGATTTGGAACAGCCCAAGTGCCCATCAGTAGGTGAGTGGGTAAAAAAAGCTGTGACACATTTACACCATGGAATACGATGCAGCAGTAAAAAATAAGGATCTCTTACCCTTTGAGGGACCTGGAGAGTATTATGCTAAGTGAAATAAGCCAGCCAGAGAAAGACAAGTATCACATGATCTCACTCACATGTGGAATCTAAAGAACAAAATAAACTGAGGAGCAAAATAGATGCAGAGACATGGAAGATGGGACAGATTGTTGAATCTCAGAGGGGAGGCATGTGCGAGAGAGGGAGGGGGGAGTGTGAGATGAGATTAACCAAAGAACTTATATGCATACATGCATAACAAGGCGTGTACGCGAGAGAGGGAGGGGGAGTGTGAGATGAGATTAACCAAAGAACTTATTTGCATACATGCATAACCCATAGACTCAGACAATAGTGTGGTGAAGGCCTGGGGCTGAAACAGATACCGGCTAGAAGGGGTCAATGTAACACTTTCAACAATAAAGATACATTTAAAAATAAAGCCAATTGTCTCTCCTTGGCCAATTGAAGTCAACTTACCCATTCTCCTCCATTTTAGAACTCTTCCTTCAAAAGCACGGACAGAAGAGACAAAACCGGGAGAGCTCCCCGCATGCTTAGCTGCTTCTGCTCACATGCCCCTCGGTGAGGACGTGGGCACATGGGGGTGAAAACACTAACTACAAAGAAGCTGGAGCTAAGGAATCTCCCTGTGTGGCCGGGAAGAGAGACGGTGGTGAGAACATAGTGCTGTATGCGCCACAGAAAACCAGTTACATGTCCTGGGAGGTCAGATGGAGCAGGGGCGGCGGAGCGGCGCATTCTGAGTGGCTGGTGAGATCAGACTCACCTGCAAGGAGAGAGTAGGTGGAGAATGGAGAGCGCGTGCCATGTGGACTGAGCGCTGTGATCAGAACTCCAGAGGCGGGAAGCAGTGGTGTGGGCGTGGGGGGCAGCAAGGAGACAGCCCCTCTGAGCCACGGCTGGGGAACAAGGGAGGACAGCTATTCAGAAGCAGCTGCGATGGATCATATCTTGGAAAGTCGTGAGCCTCAGGGAAAGGAGTTGAAATCCCTTTTCATGGAGCAGCGCTGTGGTCTGCGAAGCCAGGTCGTCCAGGGAACCCCAGGGATGATCCAGGTGTCCAATCCCGAAAGCTGGAAGTCCCTCAGCTCAGCTCATTACCCCCATCACCCAAATGGCCACTGATTCCGATTGATTCTACTTTCTAGGATATCTCAAAGCCACACGTTCCTCTGTGTCCCCATTCCTCTGCCTTGTCCCAGGCCCTTAGGTCACTTAGCTGGTACCAGGAAATGAATGTTGGTGTCACCCTGAAATGCATATGTTGAAACCCTAATCCCCAAGGTGACAGTACTTGGAGATGGAGCCTTGGAGAGGTGGAGCCCTCATGATAGGGTTAATGTCCTTCATGAGAAGAGACAGGAAAGCTGTCTGCTCTCTCCTCCCGCTCCTCCTCCCCCTCCCTCTCCTCATTCTCTTGCTCCCTCTTTCCCACTCTCCCTCCTCCTCCCTACCACGTGACTGCACAGCAATAAGGCAGTTTTCTGCAAGGCAGAGCTGCCCTGCCAGCTCCCTGATCTTGGACCTTTAGCCTCCAGATCTGTGAGATATAAACGTCTGCTCCGGGAGCCGCCCTCTGTGCACCTGTCAGAGCCCTGCAAGCCGACCCAGGCGCCTGCTCTCTTGCCACATCCTCGCCAATGATCTCGGTCTCTGGCCTCTTTTCCCTTCAGTGTAAACTGGCACCATGGGGCAGGAGGGCCTTCCTAAAGCCCCTTCTGGCAGAAGGGCCCCTTTCCCTCCTGGCCACGTATGTCTGTGTTCCATGCTACCACACCAAACCACGATGAGGTTTCCTGAGAACATTAGATTGTTCATGACTCTAGCATGTTCTATACGCTGCTCCTTTTAACGGGAAGGACTCCACTCATTTCTGTTCAGAAACATTATATTCATGCAAAGCCTCTCTGTGAGACCGCCTCCCGATTCTGCCCATCGTTAAGACTTTCCTCCTCGGTGCTCACTTTCACATGTTCATTCCGTGTGTTTGCAGAGGATCGTATCCTGGTCAACGCTCCACATACAACGTGAGCTCCACTGAGAACGGGGAATGTGTCTCTTCACCTTTGACTCCCCAGGCCTCAAGCCCTGTGTCAGGTTCAGAGTATCAGCTCAATGAATTGTGAGCTTATGTGAAGTTAATATAATGGACATTAGCTAAGCTGTGTCCTGAGTCTGATCTCCAGGCCTAACTATGTGCTCCACTGGAGTAAATAATGATAATGATAATAATAATAATAATAATAATAATAATAATAATACAGAATATTACAAAGGAGGAATATGGCAAAGGAAAATGCCATGGACCCAGTAGGACAGAAATCTGTAATCCTACCTGACAGTTATGAAGACCTTATTCTGGACCAGTTGTTGTGCAAGGCGCTGTTAATACAGTATCTCACTTCATACTCCTCAAAATCTCTTAAAGAAGAACATGATTACTACTCACATTTTACAGATGAATGAGTCAGGCATTTTGCCCAAGGCCACGCGGCTGGCGATGGTGGAGGCAGGATCTGAATCCAGGCCCTCGGACACAGAACCCACACAGGAAAGCTGCCCAATGAGAAGAGCGCAAGCTTGGGTATTAGGATCAAAGGCCAAGACACAGATAGCAATTAGGACAACATTAAAGCAAGAGGGCTGATGGAATGGGAGCATGAGAACACCCATCCCCTGTGCTCCTCGCCCTTGGTCATTTAGAAACAGGTGGAGTATGTTAGTGGTATGTTAAGTACATGTTTTTAAATAGAAGCCATACTTCATTAACTGTGTGCTATGTCTGTAGTTAGATCTAAACGTTTGACAACTGGAAAATAAATAAATACCTCATTGCGATAAGCATAGGCCTGGGCAAGGAAAACAAAATGAATGAGCACCGGTCGTTTAAAAAAAAAAAAAACACGACACCAAAGGGAACGCCTCGAAGAACAAGTGAAATGCAAACCAAAGCGAATGCTTGACTCTGTCCTGTTTTCCAACAAGCACTTTTCCCTTTTCACTAAACTCTAAGTGTCTCTCTCCCTATTATTATAAGGTTACCATAGATGTCCTGCCCTCTGGGATAGGTCTAGGTCAGTGGTCAGCAAACCGCGGCTCACGAGCCACATGCGGCTCTTTGGCCCCTTGAGTATGGCTCTTCCACAAAATACCATGTGCAGGCGCGCACGTACAGTGCGATTGAAACTTCGTGGCCCATGAGCAGAAGTCGGTATTTTGTGGAAGAGCCACACTCAAGGGGCCGAAGAGCCGCATGTGGCTTGCGAGCCGCAGTTTGCCGAGCCACAGTTTGCCGACCACTGGTCTAGGGGAATTTAAGTGGGAGGGGGAAGGATGAGTAGAGGAAAGAAAGAGAGAGAGAGAGAGAGATCCTCCCAACCCCAAGAGCTGTTGCTATCAATTCCAGTGTATTCAGTGCCTATGGATTAAAGTGCTGCCTGCAGCCGGGAGAGAGCTGAGTGCTGGGGTAATGGCGGGAGCATGCAGTCCCTCCTCGTAAAGAGCTCCCCATGGATATTGACATGGAACTCGGCAACGCCAACACAGTCTGAAAGAATGGATGCAGTGGGAGCTGGGGGCGAGCACCTCGAGCAGCCGGGTGAGTGAAGGAGGCTGCCATGAAGAAAAGAAATCTACAGGAAATCTGCAGGGGAGCGTGGCAGGGAAGAATTCTAGCAGAGGGAACAGAGCAATAACACAAGAAAGAGCCTGGGTGCTGGGCCAGCGTGGCTCAGCGGTTGAGCGTTGACCTATGAAAGGAACAGAGCAAAAACACAAGAAAGAGCCTGGGTGCTCGGCCAATGTGGCTCAGTGGTTGAGCGTCGACCCCCAGTCAGAGCACATGCCCTAGTTGTGGGCTTGATCACCAGTAGGGGGCGTGCAGGAGGCAGCCGATCCGTGATTCTCTCTCATCATTGATGATTCTATCTCTCTCTCCTTTCCTCTCTGAAATCAATAAAAATATATTTAAAGAAGAAAGAGCATGGGTATCACAGGAGCAGGGAAACAGATCAAAACAAACAAATCAGCGTAATGAGTAAGGCAGAAGCAAGAAGCAAGACCCCCTGAGTAGCCTAAGATGAGGGGAAGCAGAAAAACAAGGCCTTGGTCTTAATGTAGCACATGGACTTCAGATGTTTTCCTAACGTCAGTGAGAGTGATTGAGGAGGGTATAGAGTCAGGCAGGAAGGCACCCCCAGATGTGCATTTTATTTTTTAATATGTTTTTATTGATTTTAGGGAGAGAGGAAGGAAGACGGAAAGAGAAACATCAATGATGAGAGAGAAACATAGATTGGCTGACTCCTGCATACCCCCTATTGGGGATTGAGCTGGAAACTTGGGCATGTACCATAACCAGGAATTGAATCAGTGACCACTTGCTTCATGGGTTGACACTCAACTACTGAGCCACACTGTCCAGGTCAGAATGTACATTTTAGAAATCCCTCTGGCAACAGTGGGAGATGGCCGTGGGAGCAACACTGGGTTCAGGGGTCACAATGAGGGGGCTGCAGCAGCAATTTCCATGGGAGTTCCCGGTGACTGGGACTAAGGTGCCCCAGTAGGAATGGACTAAAATAGACAAGTGAGAAAGATATTCATAAGGGACAGACAACAGGCATTGGGCACAGTGATATTGGGCCTGGGGACAAGGGAAAAGTGACCCAGAGTGCCCAGGCATTGGCTCACAAAACCAGGAGGGCGACGGGGCCTGTTCACAAAAGGAAACACCTGAAAGGAAGCACGTTCCCAGGGACAAGAAGAGCTCGGCCTGGGACAGCCAGGCCTTTCGGGGCCTGTGGACAGCCAGCCCTTTCAGGGTCTGCGGACAGCCAGCAGACACGTCTTCCAGGCGGCTGGGTTTGTAATTCAGGAGAGAATGCGGCCTGGAAATTTCCATCAGGGAGTTGTCACAGGGAACTATGATGAAAGACAGAGAAGCAGACAAGATCTCACCATGACAATCCACTGGGAAGAGAACCTGGAAACAGAATCCGAAGAAAACCAATATGGAAGGCACACGTTGACCGAAGTGAGCCCACAAAACATGCCAAGAGGACTAGCCAGGGAGCTGAAGGGGAACCAGGAGGCGCAGTAGACTGGGAGGGGAAAGAAAGAAGACTTATCACAAGAAGGAACAGGTCATCAGCTGTGCATCAATGGAAAGTCAACCCGACCAGTGAGAACAGACACCAAGAGAGCAACGGAGGGGGTGGGGCACTGTGTGCTCTGAGTTCGTTCTAAAATAAAGGGTAGGCTCACTGCTGTAACAAATAGCCACGACAATTCTTGGTGGCTTACCACAACTGTATTCATTTCTCCCTCACATCACAGTCCAATGTGGATGTTTGAGAGGGGACAACTTCTACTCTACACAGTCATTCGGGGACCCGTGTCTCCTTCCATCCGGGGGCTCCTCATCGGTTAGAGTCTGGGAGCTCCACCATGCATCCCCGCATACGGCCAAGTGGGCAATGAGGGTGCATGGAAAATCATCACATGGAGTGTCCATTGAAAACTGTGTTA
Organism: Myotis brandtii; assembly: GCF_000412655.1. Taxonomy (NCBI): domain Eukaryota; kingdom Metazoa; phylum Chordata; class Mammalia; order Chiroptera; family Vespertilionidae; genus Myotis; species Myotis brandtii. The sequence goes on from NW_005371287.1 coordinate 1,233,358, forward strand.
ATGGTTTCAGGGGCTCACCTGGCACCCACTTACCAAACTTCCACCCACATGCCATTGGCCAGACTCGGTCACCTGCTCCCCCCGATCAAAAATGTTGAAATAGAATTATAACCAGCTGGCTTCCAGAGTTTGCTTTTGATGAATATATTCTGCTTTTGGTGATACTGTGTTTGTTTGTTTTTCCAGTGCAAAAGCAGGCAGGAGGGGGTGGGAAATAACAGACGAATGAAACAATTAGCAAACAATATGTTGTGATGAAAAGAAAAGTTAGGCTCATCACCAACCTTCAGCTGAGCGGCCCCCTTCTTCCTTCTTTGTCGTAATTGCCAAAAGGCTACAAAGAGCAGGTGCATTTTCCTTCGTTTACTTTTAGCTCCTCTTTCCAGTGTCTCAGAGTCAAGGTGTTCTCTGCCTTATACTTCAAAGCGGGGAGGGATGTCAGGGAACTTATTCTCCCTGGTGGTTGCTCAAGCAGTAAGTCTTTTATCCTGGCAGACAGGGGAGGGCTGGGAAGGAGATGCGCAAAGTTGCATGTGGATGTTTGAACCTTTTGACGCTGTGTTTGGAAGCCCTGGAAATAGTGTGTGTTGATTATCCTCAAGAATGCTGAGAACAGCCTGTTCTTCTGTCCCCCGGGGCAGAGGGAGATAGGACAGGTGGGACAGAACACAGCCTTCCGAGCAGATGCATTGTAAATGTTTGTGTACAGATTGGATCTGGACATGGACAGAGGGGGTTTTTTTTTAAAAGCTACTCCATAATAAACCCTGAGCTGGTTTCAACGAGTTCCTCTCAGACACCAGCAATGAACTCTCAGATCCTCCCTCCCAGAGACCCCGGAAGTCCAGGTCATAGGCAGATATGTAATGCACTTCTTGATCTTTGCAGCCATTTGTTCAATACTCTTAACTTCAGGGCCAAAATAAGTTGTTTATTATTTACAGCAAATATATATATTAAAGATCATCACAACTTGTGTTCAGTTCCAAGGATGGCAACTTACATTCTCAAAAGTGAATCCCCACCGGAGGCGTGAAGATTAACTCATTTGCTTAACCCTCTGAGCACAGTGCATAGCCACCTGTCCATGGTCAATCCACGTGGGCTATTCCCATTTTTATTTTTGCTGCTGGAGCCTGCTGTCCCTGGCACATGAAAGGGGCCCGGGATGCAAAGTTGTGCAGAGCACAAGCCAATCCACAAGGCGTTCACTTTGCGAAGAGGAAGGAAGTCAGCACAGGTTGGCACTAAAACAGGATAAGAGACCCAAGAGCGGGTACAGCCTCCAAGGGGCACAGAGAGGAAGCCCCTGCTCTCTCTGGGGAAAGAGGGGACATTCGCAGCAAAGCTGCTGCAGCCAGTCGTCTTGAAAGGGCAACCAGATGCCTAAGAACTCTTTAAGGCTGAACTTTACAAGCTTTTTTAAACCGTCGATCTAGAATTCCATCTGTATGAAAGTTACCTTTCGGCATCCAGTATCCACCCAGAGCACATTCACTCATGAACTCTCCATCCAGAAATGCAATCATTAATTACTGCTGGACACTGTTCTCGCACGAAAGCTAACAAAACTTCTTTAGCAAAGATGGTGCTGGGCTTCAGAAACACTATGATGTCCTACCCTTGGCATTTGTGATGCACCCTTTTCATAGACAGGAAAGGGGCTGGCCAGGGCTCAGACTTTCCCGTGGCATTTCACACGGGGCTCCTTTTAAACCCAGCGCCAATGCCTGGAGAGGAGCCTCACGTCATAGGTGCAATTTCAAAGGCGAATGCACCTGGCAGGGAAAGGCCTGGGGAACCAGGACCAGCCCAGGGGCCATCAGGAACCCAGGCCCAGGGCCCCAGCAGGGCCCAGGTGCCTGCCTCCGACAATGTGGTTCCCAGCCACTGGCTGCCTCAGCGCCTGGAGTGCACCGGGGTCTCTTCCCTATCCCCATCCTCAGACTCAGCTTCATCGCTGGAGTCCTCACTCCCTGAACGCAAACTGCGGGCGGACAGGCTCTCAGTTATGGCGGGTGTTGGAGCTGGGGGCGCGGGTGCCGGCGTGTCCCTCGCGCGCTCCCGCAG
>NW_005371287.1:1235782-1237238 GCF_000412655.1 Myotis brandtii
CGCGGGGCAGAGCGGAGCCGCCGCAGCCCCACGCGCCGCCCAGGACCCACTTGCCACCACTGCCTCCGCAGTACCCATGGGGACCAGGAGACTTTAAAGGAGTTTGGGGTTTCGGGAGCAGGGAAATCACGGGTACGGAAAGGCGGCTTTCTTTGCCTTGGAGACGTTTTCTCTTCGATGGTTTGGACCCTGTGCCCGGTAGGAGGGAGAGGGATTGGGGGGCTGAAAGTGGGCTCCCCACACAATCCACACGCACACCCACACCCACACGCGTACACCGCGCTGGCTTCCCCCTTCCTTCCTTTGCCTCTTTGTTCGGTTATTTTAGACAGAGCAGCCTCACCCTGGCGCAGCCCGATCGACTGTGCTGGGGCGAAGGCGAGAAGTCAGGGGCGGAGTGCACCTGGTGGCCAGATGTGCCCGTGCAGGGGTGCAGGTGCATAGACAGGGTGCTTGCCAGCGTGGGCCTGGGACTGTGTACGGATGTGGGGGTCGGAGTGGGCCATCGCGAAGGTTTGCCTTTGTGTGCTTATGTGGCAACAACGCACCAGGGTACCAGCCTGTGTCTAGACCCCAAGTGTGCAAAATGTTGCTGGTGTGTCGAGGAAGCGCCCGGGAGTCTGTCCCAGTGTCATTGTGCGCGGCGCTGGCAGGGAAGGCGTGCGACCCGGTGCAAAACTGAGCGGTGGGCTGGAGAGGGTGGGGACCGAAATGTGAGCGCAGCTCTAGGGCCTTGGGCGCCCCTTCTCCCTGCCAATGGACCCCTCCCCCCTTTCCTGGGAGTCGGTCTCCCACGCTGCCACAACCCACGCTGTCCTCCCCACCGGGACCCCGCACACCCTCCAGCCAGCCTGCCTTTCTCTCGGGGGACTTGGACCCAGTTCCCGGAAGGAGTCCCAGGCTGTCTGCTGGCGTCCACTCTCGCTCCTCGGCCCGGTGACTTCCGTGCCAGGCCTGCCCCCTGGGGTGACACGGGAGATTCGCAGGGACTAGAGTAAGGTCTCCCGGGTGGGCGGGCAAGTCCCAGGGGCACCACACGTCCCGCGGGGGAGGGGCAGCCTGACTGATCGAGTCTCTGGCTCTCCTCTGGATTCGCAGATCCCCGCTCCTGGCCCTTGCCTCGTGCGTCATTGATGGGCAACCAACTGGACCGCATCACCCACCTCAACTACAGCGAATTGCCCACGGGGGACCCCTCTGGGATCGAGAAGGACGAGCTACGGGTCGGGGTCGCCTACTTCTTCTCGGATGAGGAGGAGGACCTGGACGAGCGCGGCCAGCCGGACAAGTTTGGAGTGAAAGCGCCTCCGGGGTGCACGCCCTGCCCGGAGAGCCCCAGCCGCCACCACCACCACCTGCTGCACCAGCTGGTCCTGAACGAGACTCAGTTCTCCGCCTTTCGGGGCCAGGAATGCATCTTCTCCAAAGTGAGCGGCGGCCCCCAGGGCGCCGACCT
>NW_005371287.1:1237931-1253921 GCF_000412655.1 Myotis brandtii
CGCGCACCCCTCTAGCAAGTGGCCTGAAGTCTCAGGAACCGGCCACGGGACTGGGACCAAACGGACAGCCGCGCGCGCGGCGGAGACCCCCGTGGCGGTAATCCTGCTGGGAACCAGTGTGTGTTTCCCCTCGCGTTAGAAGGGGGAGAGGGAGGATGGGCTGAGGGGCGCAGGGACTCCACTGCCCCCATGAGTCACTGCTCAGAAACGACCTCCCCACCTACTAGAGAGGCACCATCACCGCCCCCAAAGCCACCGGAAGGCCTGTCGGAGGGGAGGATGATGGATCTTTTCAGGGTGCAGTTCACTCCTGTATGGATGTGTCCCCAGATTGCAGGATTTCCAAGAAATCGAGCCTGTCCCTTAAGCACTAGTGAATCATTCCACCACGAGAGAGCACCTGGGGACTCAGGGTCACCCCGAGGCTGCCCGGGACTGTTCCAGCTCTCCAGCCCCCAGGCCTGCTGGTTTTGTATTCCAGGCTGCGGGCTAAGCTAGACAGTGTTTGTTTCCTATGATTTCCACCGGGGGAAGCGCTCGCCACGCCCTCCCACCCCGCATTCCCTGTGAGGCCCCCAGCCTGACAGAAGGGAAGCCTTCCCTGTCCCCTTCCCCGGAGGGAAATGGCCAGCTGATTGGGGAGGAGCGCAGGCCCCGCCCCAGGCAAGGAGAAGGGCGCTTGTTGATCTTCACCCTACATTGCTCCCTCCTTGGGCTGCATTTCAAAAATCATCCTATTTATAAAGGGGTTGGAGGAGAGGGAGAGAGAAGACGAGGCAATGTTCCAGAAACCAGCATTATGACAATGCCAGAGCCAGTCTATTTAGTTTGGCTTTTCCTAACATAGAAATCTTAAAAGGTGGGGAAGTGCAAATAAAGTTTTAAAAAATGAGGGGGCAGTGCTCCAACTATGTCAACCAAGCATATCGTGTTGATGTTTTTATTGACCATTTTAGCAACATGCTAATAAAATTTCAAATTGAAATTTTTATTTTCATGGCTTTACTCCATGATCGTTTAAATACTGGGGGCCATTAAGAGTGGACTTAGCTACGAGCTTGGCTAGCATTGCCTTTTCACTGTTTTTCTCAAGTCCTTTGAGAATTCTGTTTTTGAATATTGTTTCTTTAAACAGCAGCCCGTGGTGCTGGTGGCGTTGCTAATTCATGTGAATGTTGTACTGAATCTCTGCCAGCGAAGGGGTTTCCTGCTTTGGTGGGCCTTGCTAGCAGGTTCCATGATGTTCCTTTTCTAGGTGGTGGAAACCATTACCATCCCACGTTTCCATTTCTGTTTTTCTTCCTCCCTTCCTTAATCTCCTTTTAAAAAATAAATCTAGAGTTAGTGGCTTTTCCCCTTCTCTGTGGTCCGTCCCACAAGTCATTCCTGAAACACCAGAAAGGACTTGTAGGATCTGTACAAACGTGTGTTTTTCAAAAAATTAAGGCTGTTTGAAACCCCTTCTCTGGGCAACAATTTACCACCTTCTCTCCCTGCTCTGCAGCCCAGCCGGGTGGACTATTACTTACTAATTCCGTGTGTGTCAGACATCGACAGCATCTGCGTCCCTTGCCAGGGAACTTGTCAAATAATGGTGTTTAGCTAATCATCGCAAGCAATTGCCTATTGACAGCTGTGATTTAGTTGGACAGCAAATATTATGGCCAAAGCCAGTTTCTTGGCATTTCAAAAATAATGCAATAAACACTAGTCGAGGTTAGCTGAGACTGGAACTGCCTCTTCCGTGGTCAATGATTCATTTCTGTTTTGTGTTTTGGTTTTCATCCTGGAGTCATTCCCTGATCTTGACTCAAAAGGTCAGGTCAATGGACTATGAACTAGAGTATTTTTCTTACAGCTATCGAGTGATTTATTTTTTAAGAAAATGTTTTAAATGCATATGCTTTCCTTTCAGCACATACAATGGCAAAACTTTTGTACTAACGCGCTCACCTTTGCATGTACGGAGAACTGAGAGTCCTCAAGTCCCCTCACTTACTCCTCTCTCAAGTCACAGATGGCAGATCACCAGCCGCGGTCCGTTATTGTGTCTGCACACTCCGCATTCTTTATGTGTCCTCCTACTGTACCTTGGCTCTCTGCTGTATTAAACACCATCCTAAGCAATTGTTCCAACAGGACTCCTTCTTGACATTTTGTCATCCGGCTGTCACTCAGAGGGTGGGACTTCAGCAAAAGAAATGAATCGGTCTCTATCGCACTAGCACTAAGATTCACTTCCTCTGATGGCACATAATCTGATTTGTCTCTTTTAAAAATATTTTTATTGATTTCAGAGATAAAGGGAGAGGGAGAGAGAGATAGAAACATCAATGATGAGAGAGAATCATTGATCGGCTGCCTCCTGCATGCCCCCCACTGGGGATTGAACCTGCAACCCAGGCATGTGCCCTTGACTGGAATCGAACGTTGGACCCTTCAGTAGGCAGGCTGATTCTCTATCCACTGAGCCAAACCAGCCAGGGCAGATTTGTCTCTTATGAAGAGGGTCACTCAACAGAGGAATGGCTTATCGGGTCTATACTTGCCGAAACTAGACTGGCAAAAAAAAGAAAGAAAGAAAAAAATGGGTTTGGCAGCCAACATAGCATTCAGGACTATATTGCCTGTTAAGAATTGGGTTGATGATGACACTTATACAAATTTACAACAGTAACACTGGTTGCACAGGGAATTTGAAAAGTTTGTAAGGTTTATCAGATTCCTGTTGAAATAATCATTGATTATCTGTGGGCCAGTGTTAATAACAGCCAGTGTCAAAATAATTCTAATCATAGTGAATCATAGGATATTATCAAAATATCATCTAATAACGTTATCCTGAAAAATATGTATATTTTAAGGGTGTTGTTAATGATGGGAGTGAAACCAAGAAGCTAGACATTCCTTTTAAAGGTGGCAGGGGCACACTTAACTTTTATCAGAAGTGAATATAATACCGCTGGATTTTATCAGGGTTAGAGAAATGAAGCCTGAAGCCCCCTAACAGGCATTTAGTTTGGGTTTTAGTTATCACCAAGCAACAGAACTTCCTAGTAGCTTGGTGATGCGCTGAGGGAGGCTGAGCTGGGGGTTGGTCCTGCCCCCTCTCCTATAAAGATGAAAACTATCCTTACACCTCCACCCTCTCTCCACTTTCAGAGCATGATTCCGAAATAGCAAACTACTAAAAAAAATATTTTTCTCCAAGGACTGCATTGCTACGCATTTTGTTATTTTTTTTTAAATGCTGGGGGGAAGGAGGGCGGCTAAGCATACTTTAAATGAACCAGCCCTGAAATGCTGTTATTCCCAAAGTGTATTCCTTTATTTTTTAAAAAGAAATCCTATAGAAGTTACATGTATTGCATTTATTTTTCAAAAAAAATTAAAAGTATATCAATGAGCCAAATAGATATATATATATAGTTCCTCAATATTTAAAATGGAAGTACCTGTCATGACTGTTTCATTAAAAGAAAGAGTGATATAGATTCACTTATGGTTAGAAAGCACGTGTGCCAGATCAGAACATCAAACACAGAAGCAGCCATAAGTTCAAAGATGTTAGTCGATGGGATTAGATTTTTTAAAATGTTGATGTTTATCGTCCTCTCTGTATTGTTTCTAAAATGAACACTTTTGTTTGAAGAATGATTTTTTTTTCCAGAAAAGCATGCTACTGGGGTTTGCAAACTAATGCATTACCTGAATACTTAGTATACCCTAACGGTCTTCACAGATTACCTTTCCGATTACGTCCTCTGTGTGTGTTCAACATGCCCTGAGACTTGAGTGTCTGAGTCCTCTTATAAATGGATGGGGTCTAGTTTCACTGCAACTAAATGAATTGCACAGACAAAGCAGAGCAACCTAATTTCCTTTTACCCAGGTGGATATCTTCGAAGTTTTTTGCTTTCTCTTTTTTTAAACAGATAAAGAAAATTGGGTTAGGTTTGCCTTTCATAAATGTTTTGCCACCTGCACATAAAGGGTTTGCAGGTGAAAAGTACAGGCTTTCTGGTTTCCAGAAACATCAAGAACTGTGTTTAGGAAATGTCTAAAGCCCAGCTCAATGTCATTGACAATTGTTAACTATCAGCAATCCTATATAATAAAAGGCTAATATGCAAACTGTCCCCTCGACTGGGAGTTCGACCAGGGAGTGGGGCCAACTTTCACGTCCCCTGCCCCCCAACTGGCCCAGCCCAATCGACCAGATCAGGGTGGGCTGGCTGGACCCCACCCATGCACGAATTTGTGCACTGGGTCTCTAGCGTGTATATATATAATATACGTATATATAGTATATATATAATGTACATATTGCCAATATGTACATATATACTTACATATGTATATATGTGTACGTATATATATATAAAATTTCTAACTACAGCTCATAACTGTGATATCATTCAGAGATACATTTATCTCAATATGTACATGCATGCATACAGACTATTTTAAAACAAAATAGAAAAACAAGAGGAAAGGTTTTAGGGGTCAAAAGTGCTAAGGAGGACCTGGGGCAGCAAGGTGGCTATGCCTAAAACTAAGTATAAAAAGAAGAAAATATGGGACTCGCAGATAGTTTTAGTCTCACATTTAGACAAATACTTTCCTTGTTTCTCTAACCAAAAAGACACAAGATCCAAAGGAAAGCTGTAAAGATTAGGAAGTAATTGAAAAATAAGACGCAAGATGATGTGCGGAGGTTAGGCGATGATAGAATAAGCTAATAAGCTTTTTAACGGGATTCCTGTTTTCCATTCTAACAGAATAAGATAGTAAAGCTCTTATTTCCCCGCCATTTAATAATTTATAAATTCTTCATAATATCATAGCTCATATGTTGCATGTTTACCTCATTGGAGCTTGCAATGTAAAACATTTAAGTATTTGAATATGTTGGAGAAAAGGAAAAATAGTCGTGTCTGCCCTTTTTGCCGAAGGTGGGTTTTGTGATGGTTCACTCACTAGCAGGGCCCAGATGAAGGATTCCCCATGATGTGGCCTGTAATCCATCTCTGGCACTTAGTAGGTGCTCGTAAGTGTCAGGCTGTGGAGTCTATTAGAAGTGGTCCTCAGCAATACTTTATCCCCAGGAAAACCAGGAATCCCACAACTTGGCTTAAGCAAAGGGGAGCCTAAATTTCTCGAACTGAAATTGTTAGGGTTTTCCCACCTCAGAAGGTTCACGGACATACAATTTATAAGGCTTAAGGCAAATTTCAGTTAAAGTGTATTGTGAATATTCTGCTTGCTTCTAGAAAAAAAAAATACAATCAAAGAATCCAAAGAGAAAATGTTCTCTGGCCATTTGGTTGGAAGAGGAAAGAAAACTAACGATTCCGAGTGTAACTTCTCACAGCTTCATCTCTCACTTACCTCCAGGAGAGATTTTCCTTGCATGAAATCACAAAATTATTCCTGCAGAAGGAAGCTTATTGAAGCTCTTGCTAAAAAATTCTCTTCAGTTATGTAGGGGAAAACCTACTAGAATATGAGCTTAACTCTCCGGGAAAATTAGATTTGATGGAGTTTGGTCATGGAAGTTTTTCTAAATAAAAATTATTCATTTATATATTAAAATTTCCAAATAATTGCTATGCCCAGTGGCTGTTATGATCCAATTATTTTTTATGTGAACTTAACTTTTTATGAGCTCTGAACTTAACTTGGTCCAATGGGGAGAGGCTTGTAAAATATTAGGTGTGAGTAGGAGCAATGTCCTACATGCCAAGCACAAAATCAATGCTCTACAAGCTAATGTGAGCTACAGCCAGTGTTCAAAAAACAGAAAACATCATAGAAGGCCGCTGCTTGCATGCTTCCTAAGGAAATTCTTGCCATCAACCTGTGATACAGACATTAGCACTCTGCACATGCTGGGAAACTCCAGGGCTTCCTTATTTTAAGTGTACTGGCATTTGCTTGAACAGATAAGTTATTATTCTAAGTTCAATTATTTTCCCCTCCAGCAGTCCCGCAACACGCCAGCTCTTTGTTCAGTGCCAAGCCCATTGTTTTCAGATTTCAGATTCTCCTGGGGAATGAGCAGATCAGGGGGAGATCATACTGACCATGATTCTGTAAAACATCTCCCGACTCCTAATAGCACGAGCTTTATTTCCTCCTGGTCCTGCTTCTCAGAGGCAGTGTCCGCTCTGGGTCTGAGCCAGAGAGAATCCAAGGCTGGCGTTGCCCCATTTAGCAAATAAAAGTACAGGCCACTCAATTGCATTTGCATGTCAGAAAAACAAGGGATAGTCCTTTCAGTATAAGTATATCCCAAGCAACCCTAGAAACATCCTTATACCAAAAATCAGTGCCCTCCTCCCCCGTGAGCATCTGTATTATTGTGCAAATTTTATGAGACAGGATCTACCCAAGGGAATGGGAGGAGAGGTAGTTATTCTGTCCTCTACGGACTAACAAAATAGGTTGCTTGACAGCCCAGATCTGTTTTGCCCATGTTACTTCCTGAATGCCTTCCAGGGCTTTCTATACGTTGCCAGATAAAATCCAGGCCGCGTGGCATCAGTCATTGCTGCCCCTTCTGCCCCCCTGTGCCCCAACCTCTGAGGCTTCATCCCCAGACCCATCGCAGGGCGTTCTCACTATGTCATCTGCCCTGAACCACCTGCCTCTAGCAGCTGGCCTTCCCTGGAGCTGTTTCCTGTGTGTGGAACATCCTTCGCCCCTCCTGGGCCACAGGCCAAAAGCTGCCTCATCCTTTGCGACCCAGAGGTTATGTATCAGCCGTTCCGTGATGCTTCTACCCCCACAAGGCCCTTGACTTCAACAGTGTCAGCAGACCACACTGACCCATTCTCACTGAGCTTCTTTATGCAAACACTTACCATTCACTCTAATCACTTCACATTCCAATTTTCAGCACCTAAGCTATGTCAGGCACAAAGTTAAGGGGTATCATAATCAGATTGCATTCTGAAGTAGGTTTTAATCTTGGCATTTTGAACTTTGGTTCCATAGTAGCGAATATCTGGTCATATTAGATGCTCAGCTAATGCTGACTTAATTCTTTTTTTAAAATTATTTTTATTGTTCAAAGTATTACAGCTGTCCCCTTTGGTTTTGTTTTTTTCCCCATTGACCCCTTCCACCCTGCACCCGCCCCTCCCAGACCTTCACCACAGTATTGTCTGAGTCCATGGGCTATGCATATATGCTTATAAATTCCCTGGTTAATTTCTCCCCACCCACCCCCACCTTCCCTTTGAAATTCCTCAGTCTGTTCCATGCTTCTACGTCTGTGGATCATTTCAAGTCAGTTAATTCCAAAGCAAAGATCCTTCCACAAGAACAGGAAAGTGCTATTTTTAAACTAATCTTCTAATGGCAGGTCAACTCCTTAAACACGTGTGGGGTCCCTAGTAAAGGCAGGCCTTTGTTTGGGTCATGTAGGTCATCTAAACGCCAGGAACCCAAGTTGGTAAAGAAGACAGGTACACGATTAGCCCTAATTCACGACAGCCTGGAATCTGGGTCTTACCAAGGTATCATTTCAAAAAATACTGTAAAGGTCAAAGGAAGTAGCATTTGGAAATGACATCAGTTTCAAGAAATGAAAGTCACTGACTGCCACAGAAGAGCTGAATGAAGTTTTTAAGACAAATACGCAATTTTGTTGGAAAAATAGACAATTTTTTCATGTTATTTAAATGTAATAGCTTATCTTCTATCATTTATGTGCAGAATTTTTTAGAGTGAGTTTTGTTCTCCAAGTTCTGTAGAAGTGAGATTTAAATAGACTGTAGTAAAACCTTTTTGCTATAGAACCCTGGAGATTGGCAGGTTATTAGCATTTAATTTACCAATTAATTCACCTCCCAGTGTAGGCAAGCTCTTTGATTGACAAGTGAACTGATTGCCTAAGTTCAGTTCACAGGGTTAGGACACCTTCTCCAGTAGGAAGCTGTGCAGCTCAGGGGCTTCATGGAGTTGGTCTGGGCCCGAAGCAGTGATGGTCTTAGCCCTTTAGAGATAAGGCGCTCTCACTCAAGGAAAGAGGTCAAGGCCACCGACAAACCACCAGGGCCACAGGTTATTTCTGAAGGGCAAGGTGAGCTATAAAAATAACATAGCCAGAAGTCAGAATCCATGAGGACAGTGGTCAGAGGCAGTGTGCAAAACGTTTCCAGATTAAGACCATTTTCCCAGGTAGAATTAGCAGTTGGAACTATTGCAAAGAGGAAATTGGCATCTCTTATACGATACTGGCTGGCAGTCTATGTAAATATTTCAGTGGTAAAGCATACTGTGTTTAATTTCAAATGGCCTTTGAAAAAAAACGGAAATCTATTAACTTTGACAATATTCCTTCAATAAAAATAATAGAATTTCTTTGAAGAAAAACAGATCTAAGCTTCTTGTCTAAGGAAACCCTGAATTTGCTCAGATGCTTCTAATGGCCTTTAGCACAATGCATCAGCTTTCTGAAGTTGCCAATACTCTATTAAATACTGCCATGAAAATTAGCATGTAATGCAGGCAAATTTTTCCATTTTGTATGGCCTTCTCATTTGCTTTAAAAAGGAAAAATCCCACATTATATGCAAAGATTGAGAAATAGGTTAACTATCCAGGTATACAGGCATCAGTGACTGGATTGAAATTTTTAAGTATTGATTCTCATGTTAATGAATTAAACAAAAACTGACTTTATGCATTTATTTTAATAAGCTGGTGAAAACAGTCCACTTGCCTTTAAGTATAAAAACCCCTTGTCTTTTGAAAACACCCAATAGAATTTTTTTAAAAATATGTTTTTATTGATTTGAGAGAGAGAGGCAGGGAGAGGGATAGAGAGATAGAAATATTGATGAGAGAGAATCATTGATCGGTTGCCTCCTGCACAACCCCTACTGGGGATGGAGCCCCAAACCCAGGCATGTGCCCTGACTGGAATCTAGCTAGGGACCCCTTGGTTCATGACTAGATGCTCAACCACTGAGCCACACCTACTGGGCCCAATAAAATGTTTTAATAAATTTAAATTGTCTGCCTGTCAAATCTGTCAAACTGACAAGAACCCTCAAGGAGTATTGCTGATGTTGTAGTTCTAGTCTTCCAATCAGATATTTGGAACCTAATATGGGCTGTGTAGAGGAAGACTCTATCCCTCAGAGTAATTTTAAGGAACAAATACTAATAAAATCTTGAGTCTCCAACCTTACACAGCCAGGGTGATTCTGTTTCCACTGCAAATTCTTTTCTTACCTACAATAATATCCTGCATGTGAGATTTGCCTATAATGATAAAATAACCTAAGGGGCACAGAAGTCCACCTGATCTGAAGACTGTCTGTTGACATTCACTCACACGTGTGTAGCTCACGCAGTCACTGCCATCTTCATACCCAACCTGTGTCCCCCAGGCCTTACTGTCCCAGCGGACAAATGGCCATGCGAGGCTGGGCAAGGGCAGACCCCCGGCCCAATAGTACATGCCTTGCATTGGGTAGAACACCAGCCTGACTATAATGCAGGTGTTCTGATCCTAGGCCATTATATTTGTCTGTCTCTCATAAGATTTCCCTAGAATAATAAAACGTCTCCTTCCACCCTTTACTCACAGGAAAAAATCCACTTAATGTTTCCAACTAACATGTGGGAGTATTCCTACTGAACCTCTGGTAGCAGCTGATGAACGAAGATGAACTTCTAAGCTTTTCAAAACATGTACCTAACAGAAGTAGATAGTAGGGTATTCAAAAGCACAAACCCATTCGCCCTGGCTGAGTTGGTTGAAGTGCCGTCCTGCACACCAAAAGACTGCGGGTTGGGTTCCTGGTCAGGGCACATACCTAGGTTTCTGGTTAGGTCCCAGGCCAAGGCATATATGGGAGACAATACATTGATGTTTCTCTCTCTCTCCCTCTCTCTGTAAAACTCAATAGAAACAAACACCAACCCTTTCAGACTCTGGACCCACTATGTAACACGTGCACTAATAACCTGGATTTGATATTCTGTGTCCCGGAATGAAAGTCTCAAAAGCGTGTCTCCAAGTCAAAATGGAATTCGGCCTCAATGTTGAGATTCTTTGGTTTTTCATCCTGAACTTTAGAAACAGACGCACTAGTTGGATGATATCACCAAGGATCCAAGGCAGTCCTCAGGGGATTTTTTATTTATTGATTCAGTTGAATCGGATGAATCTAAGTTAAGGTATTAATTTTCTTTTACCATCAAGATTACAGAGTCCCTCATTCTTGAAAGGTTTTGCTTTGTCTCCACTTGGATGATAAATCTTTGGGGAGAATGGATCTTGTCTTACTCTTTCCTTATCATCCCTTGCAGAATTTCAAGTATGCAGCAGTTGTTCAAAAACTTTTTGATAAAAATCAAAGGGCTACTGACAATGGAGGTGCTCTAAGGAAGGTGAAAATGGGTGTGTTGTGTTTTTTTTTAAATGAAAACAGAAACTACTCTATTAAAGGAAGGTCATATTATGCTGCTTATAGTGAGTGGGGGGGAAATGCCTTTCAAATACAAGCAGAACAACAACAACAAAATAATGTATACTATTTGCTTCTAATTTCTTATAAAGAGCCTAAAATTCTGGATTTAAAAATATATACATGATTTTCAATAAATTTTTATCCTAGCAACAGCCTGAACCAATTGCACAAAATACTGCCTGTTTAGTGGCTGGCCAGCCCTAACAGCAGGGTAAGGACACGTGACGGAGCCTGCACAGACCTGGCCACAGGCCATATTTACACTTATACAGAGACCTGTTGAACTTGGCCGAGAGAGCACTACCATGCGATGCTGCAGGGAATCAATGTTTCCCCAAGTCCAGTCTCATGAACGAGTATCTTATGACTCAACCTGTGGCATTGCCATTCCTGAATGAGATTAGTTATTCCTCATGAACCATGAACTCACTAGAAATTGAAATAGACCCGAAGAAACAAAATTCAATAAGTGAACCACACAGCAGAAGAATGGCATAATGAAAAGGACATCGGGTTTTGAAAGCCACAGGGCTGCACATCTGAGAACATGAGTTCTACCTAACACAGGGTTAAGGTGGAGTTAAGCTTTAATATGGCTATAAAACTGCCCTCTCACAGTGCTTGGTACATAAAAGGCAATTCGTCCAATCAGATGAGCCTCAGTGAAGGTATGAAGTGAATTTTCTTTTACCATCAAGAGTACAGATTTCCTAATTCTTGAAAGGCTTTGCTTTGTCTCCACTTAAATGGTAAATCTTTGGAGAGAGTGGGTCTTGTCTTACCCATTTTTTATCTTCCCCAGCAGAATTTCAAGTATGGAGTGGTTGCTCAAAAACTGCTAGATAAAAATCAAAGGACGACTGAAATTTCATCCAAATGGAGGTGCTCTGAAGAAGATAAAAATGGCTGTTTTTTAAGTGAAAATAGGAACTACCCTAGCAAAGGAAGGGCAAATTCCTCCTCCTGGTGTTCTATTCCATGGTGGCATCTAAGTGGAATGGGAGCCCTATAAACAGTCCCTGTGGCCCTAGCCAGTTTGGCTCAGTGGATAGAGTGTCGGCCTGCGGACCGAAGGGTCCTGGGTTCGAGTCTGATCAAGGGCACATATCTCCACTGCAGGCTTCTCCCCGGCCCGGGCCCTGGTCAGGTGCATGCAGGAGGCAACCAATCGATATGTTTCTCTCACACTGATGTTTCTCTCTATCTTTCCCTCTCTCTTCCAGTCTCTCTAAGAATCAATGGAAAAATATCCTCGGGTGAGGGTTGGAAAAAAGAGTACCTTGTGGGTGTGTGTCTGTGGTTTGAGACATCTCCAGCTGTTCTTCTCCCACCATCCCCCAGAGCCCGTTCCCTCTACCTGGACCCCCTGCGTCCAAGGGGCCCGTTGCTTGCAATGAACACCCCCACCCTCTGGACTGAACATGCTGCGTGGTTTGCCTCTGGTGCATTGGGAGGGAGATCTGAGCCCAGTGATTATCAGAATAACTGGTTTCCACGTGTGCGTTTACTTTTAAAAGGAAGAGAGAACTGTTGTGCACATGGTGTTCCTCCATCTGTTCCCAGAGGCGCAGTCGCTCCTGTGGGGTACCTGCTACTAGATTTCATAGCACAGCAGTTCTCAACAGTCTTGGTCTTTGGGGTCATGAAAATTAGTGGGGAGCCCGAAGAGCTTTTGTTTATGTAAGTTATACCTGTCAATGTTTGCCATGGTAGAGCTTTTGTATGTAAGTTATACCTGTCAATGTTTGCCATGATAGAACTAAGGTCACATTGGCATTTAAAAATAATCTTTACTTAAATACCAATACTAGCCCTAGCCAGTTTGTCTCAGTGGATAGAGAATCAGCCTGCGGACTAAAGGCTCCTCAGTTTGATTCCAGTCAAGGGCACATGCCTGGGTCGCAGGCTTGATCCTCAGTAGGGGCGTGGAGGAGGCAGCCAATCAATGATTCTCATCATGGATCTATCTCTCGCTCCCTCTCCCTTCCTCTCTGAAATCAATAAAAAATATTTTAAAAAATAAACTACCAATAATAAACTCATTACATGTTCCATAAATGATAATTTTCATAAAAATAACCGCATTTTCCCAAAAGAAAAAAAGAGAAGTACTGCTTTACAATTTTACAAATGCCTTTAACGTCTGGCTAAATAGCAGGCAACTGGATCCTCATGTCTGTTTTGCATTCCCTGTTTCAATCACACACAAGTAACCTCTGCAAAACTGTCATGAAAGATTTGGCGTAGAAAAGCCAAAATGTTAGCAGAATGCCTGTGCACAGCCCCTGAAGGGACCTCAGTGACCACGGACTCTGGAACCTCACTTTGAGAACCACTGCAATCGGACCTCATCTGCCTCCAAGCAGTGTCCACCCACTTGCCTCCAGTGTTCACACCCAAGAAAGCCACCTGCCAAACCACCAGCCAATCTGCCGTTGAAATACACATGTCACTGGCATAAGTAAAATCAAAGGCATCTTTTCAAAGCCTGTATTGGCTTGTGAAGGGTGGTTTGTCCCCTCCACCGGATGAAGTCAGGCAGGTCCCTGAACTTTTCTCCTATTTCTTAGGTAACAGGAAGTCCCACTGTCACACTAAGCCTCTAAACAAAGTCTCAGTTGGTGCTTGGAAACCACAGATCCAGGAAAGAGCGCATCTCCAGCTTTATTCAAAGTTCCCAGTGTCCTCCTCCTAGTCTGTGGTCCGCAAACTGCGGCTCGCGAGCCACGTGCGGCTCTTTGGCCCCTTGAGTGTGGCTCTTCCTAAGCCTTAGGAGTACCCTAATTAATAACAATGTACCTACCTATATAGTTTAAGTTTAAAAAATTTGGCTCTCAAAAGAAATTTCAATCGTTGTACTGTTGATATTTGGCTCTGTCGACTAATGAGTTTGCCGACCACTGCTCTAGGTGCATGGGATGATGCTCAACCACTGAGCCACACTGGCCAGGCAGTAAAAAACATATTTTTTTTAAAAAAAAGAAAGAAAAACACTTGAAATGTATAGAGAGGAAATTGAAGAACAAATTGAAAGGGCAAATAGCAATATTAAAATATTTCCTCTAATTAATTATCAGCAAGACCTATCAATTCTACCTTAGAAGTACTTTCCACACCTGTCCAATACTCCTTCTATCTTATTGCTACCACCACTTTAGTTCACCATGATCTCTCTTACCTATCACCACCTGACTGCTCTGTCCAAATCTTTCTTGTCCATTCCTTCTCAGACCATTGTCAATGCAGCAACGAGAATAAACTTAAAAAGAAAACCTGCTCTGACCACTCATTTAATTAAGTCTGCCTCTTTTCCTCCCTCCCTCCTCCCCTGAGGCTAGGGAGCAAGGGGGGAGTGCCGCTGGGGAGGAGGGAGGGAAGGAGGAGAGGAGAGGAGAGAGAGGGGGAGGACCTTTTTGGCAGGGAGGCTTTTGGGGAGCCTGGAGAGGCTTTGGAAGACCTCCTGTCTTCTGGATGCCCTGGGAGGGGTTCCTATCTGCCAGGAAGATGAAACTACAAGTGTTCCTAAAGCCCCTCTCCCCCTGCTGGGACTGAGGCAAGACAGGTTGGTTCCACCACCTTTTTGGGGGCAGGAATTACAGTGCACCAACATCCCTCAAAATCCTCTGTCGTGGTGTTCCCTCCGTGTGGGGTTAAGCCTTGTCTAAACTAGTTGTCTACCATCTCCAATGGGTTTTTCTAGTTCTCACTGTAGTCGCCCATCTCCTGCGATCTCAGTAACTTTGTCAAAGCATCCAGCTTAACATCCTGTTACTCACTTTAAAGACACCAGCACCGACTACCTGCTCCCCAGCCCCAGGTGCTTGGTGGCCTCATAATTTGTTCTGTCTCCTCGCGCTCAGAAAAAGCACTGACAGCTCATAATTGGTCATGTTTCTTGGGAAATTTGCATTTAAACTGGGAGCAATGCTTGCTTTGCTTGGTATAATTTGTCTTACATTTCTGAAAGTAGTAACTATTCATTAAATTACATTTGAAAAATGCAGGAAGAAAGATAAAAATTGTCTAGTCCTACCACCCATATAAAACCACTCTTCATTTATGCATATACTCCTCTAGTAATATTTCAATGTGTGTCTCCACTTTAGCTGTATTCACATATATAAAGTTTTATATGCATTTTACCTATTAATATGCTATAAGCATCACCAATGTCAATGCAAACTCTATGTAAACATCAATCTAATGGTTGCAAAGTATTATATGCCATGGTTTCCTGAATCATTATCTTTACTGTTATGTTTTGCCTAGTATTTTTGTTTAGTATTGAAAACTATGTTGCAATAAATATCTTTGGGTAGACTTTTTTTCCTATATTTTGTTATTTTCTTATTATATATTTCTGGAGATGGGATTGCTGGGTAAATGGACATGAAAAATTCAGGATACAGACATTATATAAATGATGGAGATAGAGATAGAGATAGAGATAGAGATAGAGATAGAGATAGAGATAGAGATAGAGATAGAGATAGAGATAGAGATAGAGATAGAGATAGAGATAGAGATAGAGATAGAGATAGAGATAGAGATAGAGATAGAGATAGAGATAGAGATAGAGATAGAGATAGAGATAGAGATAGAGATAGAGATAGAGATAGAGATAGAGATAGAGATAGAGATAGAGATAGAGATAGAGATAGGTATACAGAGGTAGAGGTAGAAGTAGAGGTAAAGGTAGAGGAACACACAAAAATTCACAAAGGAGCCATCTATACCCACATGCAGTTTCTCAAAGGAGCTAATAACTAAGGATGCTCAAGTATGGAAGGTGAGTTTATCATATGCCTGTGTTCATGGTACATCATCATGATTGATGCAGGCAACCTCCCATTCTTTATTGATTGATTTCCTTTTATTTCCAGTCTTCATTCCTCTACCAGTCCCCTCACCATAGGAAACCAGTCTAATACAACTGAAAAATACTTCTTTATTTTTTATGTGGTCATGTAAGCATGCATTTATATTTTATGTGCACATATGTCAAATGCACATACTAGGTGACCAGTTAATAATGGCGGATTTTGTAATCAAAGAAAACATGATAATTTCAAGAGAAACATCAAAAGTGCTTTATTGAAAGTAATGTCCATCGCTAGCTACACATTTCCCCCATCTTTCAGGTAATTTGTGGATACGTCCCAATGGAACTTTTCTTGTTTTGAGGCAGACCATTTAGAGACCCAATTTTCTACTTCTTTGTGTGTTTTGAAGTGCTGCTCAGCAAGTGCGTGTCCCATCGATCGAAACAAGTGGTCATCTGAAGGAGCAAGGTCTGGTGAATACAGCTGGTGGGTTAATACTTCCCAGGCAAGATCTTTTAATGTGCCTTTAACTGGTTTTGAAGTGTGTGATGGTGCGTCATCATGAAGCAAAATTACTTTGCCATGTCTTCTAGCCCATTCTGGTGATTTCATGATCAAAGTGTGGTTCAAATTGATTATTTGTTGTTAGTAGCGATCAGTATTAATGGTTTCACCTG
>NW_005371287.1:1254591-1269216 GCF_000412655.1 Myotis brandtii
GGACGCTCTATCCACTGAGCCAAACCAGTAAGGGCAGGATATGATAACTTTATCTTCAAAATAAAGTAATGAATTAAAACTTCCCACAAATGTTCTTTTTTTGGCACGAAATTGGACATTTTTAAGCATAAAAATATCTATGATATTAACACCTTCAGCAAATTTGACATATGAAGTTTTGAAGCTTGCTGTCAATACAACAAAATAGCATACATATCAAATCGCATATATATCAACATATGTGTAAACTCCATCTATTGAAAAAAAATCCGCATTATTAACCAGTACACCTAGTAAATGGTTTTGTGGTGTGTACCTCAAATTGTTTTTCCCTTTGTGCACCCAGCACTAAGGTTTTAAAATTTTGCACTTTGTTCTGTATAGATCCAGTCTACGACTTCCAAGTGCTGCATGATATTCTATTCTGTGCACCCATCATATCATTCTTCTCTGTCCTCTAACTAGTGGACCCCATAGACTGCCTCCAGCTCTGCACTAGGGTGCCGGGAGGGTCTTCCCTGGTCATGCCCCTCATGGATCTCTGAGAGATGTGCACCCAGAAGAGAGAATGCTGGGTTTGATTTCTCAGTGTCACTGATACTATCTCTACTTTGTGTGGTTGGAAGAAGCGTGAGGACCAGGAAAATCTCATTATCAAAGATTCCTCCTTTATTCAGTTATCAAAGTTTTTACTATTTTGTATTGTTATATATATCAGGTACCCTGCTAAGTCGTAAGGATCGGGAATAGAATATTTCATTACCTCATCAATCAGAAAGACATGAAAGAAAAATCAGTACCACGCAGTGCAATAAATACTGTGAAAACTCTGAGAATGGCATGCTTACTTAGGAAATGTATCCTGGTGACAGAGGAAGGGCAAAGCTTTAGGAGCAAACGGACTTGTATTCCATTCCAGTTGTGTGTTTTGTTGTTGTTTTGTTTTTGTTTTTTTAGCTAGCTGTGTGACCTCTTTGGAATTTAGTTAACCTTTGTGAATCTTGGATAATACCTGCTCATCAAGTAGTTATAACATATAAGGGAGAGGCTGTAAGTAAGGCACCTGGCACAGAGCCTAGCACATAGTAGACACTCAATAAACAGTAGTTTTGTGTTAAGGAAAATTTGAGACATTTGTGATAACTGCTGAAATTTCTGGTCATCAGATGTGCAAAAGAGGCAAGACAGAATTCTATGTGCTTCGTCAAAGAGGCATGGAAGAAAGCATAACATCTATGGGGATTACATTATTATTGTAGGTACCAACAAGGCAGAAACAATGTCTAGATTAGTGTATGATTCTATTAATCATAAAACATTGTCTGAAATCAGAGATGTTGAAATAGGAAAAATGTTTATACTTTAGAATTAATAAAATGTGATACTTAAAATTTTTGGTGATAAAGCTGGAACATAAGATATAGAAAAGAATGGCAATAAAAGAGGCTGGATAAATAAACAATAAGTAGGTCATGAAGTGTGTGTCGTTGCTTTGTTTTTATTATTATCATTATTATTATTATTATTAAGAAACCAGGACATTATCCTGTGGGCAAAGTAGAGCCTTTAGAGATTCGAAATAAGGAAGAGAAAGGAGCAGATTGGAGGTTTGGTAGGTGAATAAGAGAAATGGTCTGACACCAGTCACTTAGGAATATGTGGTGTCTTTTTGCCCAGAGATTACCAACTTGCCTATCCTTTTTAATCACGCATGAAGATTTCCCAGGAATATGTCTGTTTGAGTAAGTTAACTTCATTGTCATAACGTTTTTATAATGCATACTTATTATCTTTGAATGTCTGTAGACTCCGTGTGATGTTTCCCCTTTCACTGCTAATAATTTCTGTTTCTTGTCCTTTTTTGCCTTAATGAGTCTGGTAAGAAATTTATTGGGTTCATTAGCCTTTTTCTTTGACCCAAGGGTTATTTAGAATTATCTTCCTTGGTTTTCAGATATTCTCAAGATATCTTATTGCTTCTGATTTCTAGTTAAATTCCAGTGTGAAAAGAGAATATATTCTATATGAGTTCAATCATTTGAAATGCATTGAGACTTAGTTGATTACCAATAGAGTCTATTTTGGGGAATGTGTCATGTGCATTTCAAAACAATGTTCACAGTTGACCATAACTGACCATTAGCCTAAACGGGAAATGTAGGCTGAAGGTACAAGTCCAAGTCCAGAAATTGAGAATTCACTAGAGTGGTTTCTTTTATTGTTATTTTTGTTTATTTTTCTTATCGAATGTAACAACTGTTTAAAATTTTTTACTATTAGGCCATCCTAAAACCTTATAAATAAAAACTATATTCCTACCTTGGCAATATTTATTAATCTTTCCTATTTTTACTCTTTCTCCTTCTACATGTTGTACAACTATACCCATAATAGGCACAACATTTTTTACTCATGGAGGGTGACTTCTCTTCTTTCTACCAAGACTGCAAAGTCTTTCTTATTTTTACAATACTTGCTGTAATATAAAGTGTTCTAAACATCTGAACTTTGAGATTATTTCTCAAATTTCAATATTACAAACCCTGCTATCAATAGCTTTGCACATCTTGGGTTTTTATTTTCTTCGTTTTCACTGTTTACCTAAAATAGTCCTCTAAAAATAATGCTAGAGGACACATGGGTTGGGACACATTTGGGATATTGATGCATTTTGCTCAGTAGTCCTTCAGGAGGCTGAACTTATTACTATCAATGATCCCAATGAGTCACATTCGTCCTTGCCGTTCTGCCATTGCTCTGGCCATTTCTGCTCTCCAACATTCCCACCCTTCGTTAGTAAACTCCTTTTTTTATTGTACACTCTGGAATGGACTCCGGCTCTACATGCAAACTCAGATGTCATCTATAAAACTATCAGACCCCCAGTAGTGTCGCTCACCACCTTCTCCATTCTGGTAACGCTCTATGTCCATCTCAATTGTAGCAGTTACTGCATTGAAATTTCACCCGTTCTTTCTCCCCCAATATGTTGTCAGTAGTCTTATTAAGACCCTGAATGTCCACAGTGAGTAATACATAGAAGATATTTGACAAATTTTTGTTGACTGAACTTATATGCCTCTACCAATAATGAACAGACCCTGTCTCCCATAGTCTGGCTGGCTGCAAATTATTTTTATCAACTTATTTTCTTATTTAATGGGTTCTACTTCAGTTTACTCAGTAAAAAAATTAGATAAACACAAATCTGGGCTATCATAATTGGTTATGTATGAGAAGCAGCTGATGTAAAACAGAGATTTCTTTTTATTTTTTAAAAAATTTAGCATGTAAGAAAGTAAGGTAAGTCACCTCTAAGGAATTGTTATTCTATTTGTACTTCTAAAGTGGGCAATCTTCAGATAACTATCCAACTGCCACCCCTCCCCCAGGGCAGTCAACACAGCACTTCAGAAAGGCTATTCAAGGTGCTGAATTGAGAAAGCCAAGATCCCTGTCTGGCCCGCTATGCTTGTCCTTTAATCTAACTCATTCACTGTCTCTTCAAATTCCATTTGGATTTCTACAGAGAATTAATCATTACAGAATGACCTGTATTAAGCGGACCTACCATGAGGAAGAAAGAAAGAAATGATAGAAAATGTGCTTTTGCCATTTTTTTCTCCATTTAAATACGACTCAGATTTTGCTCAAAATTTGGAGAAAGGGAAGATAGGACATTTCAAAATTGCTACAGCAATGACACAGAATCCACTGATTCACAAATGAGGATGGAGGAATCTTACTTCCTCAGAGCAAGAGGGATTCAAAAATATCTGAGGGGAATAGTAATCACCTACAAAGCTTAGAGAGAAGCTCTAGAAAATACAAAGAAACTACATTTTTGAAAGTGGTCAACAAGGGACAGCATATATGTGATTTAGTCACATACAACAATATCAAAGGAAGGAAAAATAGTATTTCCAGTTATGCTTATTCTCAAACCTACATATTAACTTCTGCATCTGGCAAAACTAGTCACCTTTGGACTTGGAGTGGGGGCTCTTTGACTGTCCTTGACTACCATGCAAAGGAGGATGAAGAGGGATGGAGAGGAAGTCAGCCTGCTGAGTGGGGTCAGCATCTGCACATGAGGACCAGGTTGTGGCTGTGGGTGGAGAAATGGAGGGGCCCTCGCTCTGAGACCGAAGGTCACACTGGGAAACTAGAGCTTCGGGGTTTGGAACGGGGCGAGATGTCAACTCTAATCTGAAAACCAGAGACATCTGGACAGTCTGGCATCACAGAGGATCCAAAAAGCTCCTGAATCCAAAGTTGATGTTTGGATCTGAGACTCAGTGGCCAGGCAGAGCTCTGCAGAGAGCAGCAGTCGGAATAGGCCGTGAGCAGCCAGGGCAATTGCCTGAAATAGATTTTGTTCTTAAGCTGTTTTCTATGTTCAGGCCACAGCTTGAAGCATGGTTGAGTGGCCTGCTTTTAAAGTCAGGAGGAGAATGCATAAAACCTCGGTAAATTTGACCAAATTGTCCTCCAGAATGAATTTACCAATTTATGTCCCCACCAACAGAGAATGAGTGTGTTTTCTTGTGCCTCCTTGTCAGAATAAGGATAAATGCGTCCTTGCCAATTTGGCAAAGAAGAAAAATGATACCTTGCTTTAAGTTGCATGTTTAAGTTACCAGGAAACACGTTTTATATACTGTAGTAATGATGTCAATTATTTGTTAGTGTTTTTAGATTTAGTTTATTGCTGCTTTAATATTTTATAATGCTTTATATAAACTCTAATATGTTAAGAGTATGACCATTGTCACAATTGCTCAAATCTGCATGGCCTCCTATATGTATTTTAATTCCAGTTCTGATCTTTAACATATAAACCCTGTGGTTTCTCACAGAGACTTGCATGAGAAATTTCTTGTTATTCCTGGGTATGTTAGAGGCTCAATAATTTTTTTCCATTGTATTTTATCTTTCTCCCTTATAATTTCTAGCTAGTCATATCTGATCTCAACTTAAAAAGCTCATTGTATTTTTCAAATTCAGCCACATTAATAAACGCGTGTGTTCATTTGAACAGGTTTCTGATTTTCTTGTATATCCTAGATAATTAATTCTCTTTGGTTGACTACATGAGCAATTATATCATCTCCTGTCAATGATAATTGTACTTTTCCTTTCTAATCACTGAAACATTTATGCCTGTTGCATATATTACTGAATTATCTAAAGTTTCTTGAAAGGGTGTGATAATTGGCTTTTTCTTTTTTATCTTGACTTGTTCCTAATTTTAGTAGGAGTGCCTGTAATAGTTCAGCATTCATTAGTTCTTGATTTTAGATATTCTTAATGTTTAGAAAGTGTCTTTATATTCGCAGTTCCCTACATATTGTTGCATGCGTGTTTCTTTATCTCATTAATCTGGAATGGGTGGGTGGTAAATTTTATTAAATGATTTCTCAGCACTTTTTCAGAATATTAAATTGTTCCTTATCTAATACATTAATAATATGTATTAAGATAATACAACTAGTTTTATAGCTACATTTTTGTTCTGAGAATAAAACCTAAACAGTCATAGTATACTAATTTTTAAATACAATTCTGGGTTCAATTTCTTGGTATTTTATAAAGGTTTGTTTTCCCCTCCTATTGTCAAAATTACAGGTGAGAGCCTGGTCCCCTTCTCTATACTATTATTGTCAGGTTTTGCTGTAATAAATTTGTGAGTATTTCTGACTTTTTTCTGCTCTGGAACAATTTCAATGGCCTAGGAATTATTCAACGAAAACACAAAGAATGTGGAACTGTTTAAACCTGGGATCCTGTAGAGGCAGACTTCTTCTAATGGGAGCACACATAGTGCAGTGCTATGCAAATGTGGAAAGTTGGGATCTAAAACCAGATTTGGTAAATTATAACAAATAGTGATATCTAACTTTTTAAAGATGCTAATATATTTTTCCAAATGAATTTTTACTAAGAACAATTATTACTTCTCACAAGTGTGTTTCTGGAGAATTTCCAAAGTATATGTTCCTCTGTTATTTCATACAACCACTTTAAAAACCACTGTAATGTAATCATTTGCATCATTTGATGGATGAAACATGAAGCATCCGAAAACAGGTGAAATATTGCATTTCAGACTCCGTGCTGCAGCCTAGGTAACTAGGGAGATGGGAGAGATGCATGAGGCAGGAAACTTCCATGCCCTCTCCAGGGGAGTCCCTCTCCCCAAATCTCCAGATGTTCACCAACCTGGAACCTCTCTGAAGCCTGTCCTCTTGGGTTTTTAGGGAAGCTTCATCACATAGGTGTGGTTGACTAAATCACTGGCCTTAAGTCAACTTCTAGTCCCTTTCCCCAACCTGGAGGCCAGAGGGGAGAGGGAGGAATACAAGTTCCGACCTTCCCATAAACCTTGCCCAGTGCATCTCTTCCATCTGGCTGTTCTCAGTTATATCCTCTTACAATAAATCCTTGCTCTTACTAGTATAAGTAACGTATTTCTCTGAGTTCTGTGAGCCTTTGCTTGGATCCACTGGCAACCATCCCCATCCTTAGGTGCTTTCCAAAAGTCACCTCATTAACATAACGAAAGACAACTTTAAACAAGCTTAAGGCTTAGGAAATGCCAAGAGTTCTGGGAGCTGGGAGCAGGAAATATGTGTGGATAAAGACCAAATACTGGTATAAATTTCTCATAAATTAAAATATTGTAAATTTGAGGACCAAGAAAATAAATTCTATGCTTAATTTCACAAAGATAACAGAAACAGTAGAAAATAATGACACTAACCTTGAGCTTTTGTAATATTCCTTTGAAAGAGAGCCCAGGACCTGCCTACAGCCCAGATCGAACGAACCAGGAGTTAGCATCCCAGGACCAGACTAGCTCACCATTGCACGTTTTAGTTGTTACAACACTCCCATGACATTGTGGACGAAAGGGGCCACATGCTAACCTGACTAGCTCAGGGGAGGCCTGCATGGCAGTCTTGCAAACTCAGAAACCTAAAGTCATCACAAAGGATGGTCTGAAATTAAACTTTAAATAAAAGCAGTTATGGTGGGCAGTTGTGTCCTAGGCCGGTATCTTCACTGACAAGGTCAACCTTTACCTTAACTGAGCCTATCTGTCCTTTTGCATCTATAATAACATACCCTTGAAATGTCTGGGTAACTTGTAACTTCCCTTTCTCTGGATCCCTTGGGGCACAACCTAATGTGCTGGGCACCAGGACAGAGACCACAAATTCCTGCATTGTTATCATGTTCATTGTTCCTGCACCCACCTAAGTATGTATCTATCATTTTACTTTTTATCCAATCCCAGGGGTTTCCCCACTTTGCTTTCTCCCATCTCTCTGGTCTATCACCAATGGATTTCATGTGACCCGCCTAAGTCCCCTCCTTTGATTGCAAATGTATAAATACAGATGTAAGACCTCCATTCTCTGGAGCACTATCCCAATCCTTTGAGATATTCCTTCCCAGCAATTGTCGACAGTTTGGCTCAAGTAAACTCACGAAAATTCTTCACGGGTTTGAATGGTTTTTGTACATGAACAACATTCCTATATCCACTGTTATTTCTTGTCTCCTCAGCGAGAGAGTGAGTTCCATCAATGAGTCTTTCCCGCGGTGTCTAGATGAGGGTCTCCTTAGAGCACGACCGTGGATGTACAGAACGCTTCCCTGAGAGAAACAGGGAAGAAAATGGACGGCCTGATGCCAAGCTTGGTCAGCGAGGTGTAGGCCATTAGCAACAATCAGATCCATTTCTTAGGCAACGCAGACCGAGGAAATACGGAGGGCATTTCATCCATCTCTGTTTAAGGAACAGTCCCCAAAGCTTAATGGCAGATAACAATAAGCTTTATTTTTCACTCTGAGTCCGATGAGAGTGGCCCTGCTGATCCCGGCTGGGCTGGCTTCTCCCCCTGGAGGCAGCTGGGGCTGTACTATGCTGGGCCTGTCTCAGCAGCCGGGCTTCAAGTTGTGGGTCCAGTGTCTCATTCTTGGGTAAAGGCTGAAGTGATGCAGCTGCCTGATGGGCAGGAGGTCTTCCCAAGGCCATGGTGGAGAAGCCAGAGGACGAGGCCCTCGCACAAGCATATTTCAAATGTGTCACATCTACTAAAGGTCCACAGAGGAAGGCAAGGTGCATGACGGGCCCTGAGGGCAGAGGAAACACGCTCTGTGGGGAGAATGGCCAAATTCCACAGGAAAGGGTGAAGAAGGAAATCAGGCTACAACACAGGGAGGTTGAAGCTCAGAATGAGAAGCAAACACCAGAGACAAGTAGCCCACTCAGATATAAACCCTATAGAATGATAGGCTTAAGTATAATGAGATGAAGCAAAGCGGAAGTTTGCAGAGAGGGGCCAGGGGTGGAGGCAAGAATGCTGCATCACTCTCTGTATAAATAACAAGCCTTTACACTGAATATTGAAGCCTGTGAGGATAATTGATCTTTATGCTCTAAATTTTAGCAATCCTGAACTATTTGCCACATCCGTAATGCATGCTACTTTCACACTGTGCCTTCAAACGTATACTATCTCTTCCCAAACAATCCCCATGTTTTCCTCTGATTGATTCCTACGTTAACTTCAGTACTCGGGCCACACAGCCTCCTAGAGGAAAGGGAGTCTTCCCCAGCTTTTTAAGTTGCTCTAGGCACCCTATTGTCTATGCTCCCATAGCATCCTGTACGACCTTATACCCTAATTATCTTTCTTGAGGGCAGGGATCAGGTCTTAACTTTCTCTCTATCCCCAAGACTTGGCCGACCGTGGACAGTCATGTATTTATTAGCCAAATGAGTGGAAAATCTGAAAGAGCTTTAGTACCTAATGAGAAACATACACAGGAGTGAGGGTCAAAATATCAGCTTGATTACAGGTAAGATGAGACCAGCAAAGATGGTGCTGGTTTGGACCAAGGCCAAAATGGGCTTCATAGTCTGGTCCCTCTGCTACCTACACTCAGTGTCCTGTGTCATCAGTCACACACAGAGAAGCCAGGCCTTTCCTCACTTCTCCTCGAACTGAAATCACCCCCATTTTCACTGCACAGTTTTACAAGACACTCAGCATCCCAGCAGCTCCACTGCTGCTCCCCGGGCTGAGATCTGGATGCCTGGGGTGTGTTCGCAGTTTTCATACCTGGGTGTCTCCTCAATGCCAACACCCCAGACCCTAATGCTCAAGGGGCGTGTTGCCTAGATTTCATGTGAGGATGAAGGCAGAGTTTGGGAGGATGCTTCTACAAGCCAAGAAATGCCAACGGTTGCCAGAAAACTACCAAAGGTGGGAGGACAGTCCTGGACAGGTTCCCCTGCACAATCTAAGAAGAAACCATCCTTACTGGAACCTTGGGCTCAGACTTCCAGCCCCCAGAGTTGGGAGACTAATACATGTCTGTTGTTTAAGCCATGCTGTTTATGGTCCTTCATGAAGGCAGCCCAACAAAAGCATACGCTGGTCTTGTTACGGAAAGAAAAGAGACGAAGGCAAAGCACATGTCACCTCCCAAAGCCTCTGCTCATGCCTGCTTGGCCAGAGGACATCGCACGCTAAGCCTGACGTCTGTGAGTGGAAGGAGGATTCTCAGAGAAGGAGTGTCGTCTTATAGAGAAGCATCCCAGGGAGGTCAGGGCATGTTTTGAACAATAACACCATAGACCATAGCACTGTCGTCTGGATGGATGGATGGATGGATGGATGGATGGATGGATGGATGGGGAGGCTCCTTGAACTGAGACCCAGAGGCAGCAACTGAGCAATTCAGGCCTAGTCACTGGTGGGGCCAGTGTGGGGTTTTCTGCCCCAAATCCTAGGCTGGTTTTACTGCGCCCCAAGGAACTCTAAGCACACCCAGGCACTGACCTCTCTTCTGGAAGACCTAGTGCAACTTCCCTTCGTAACATCAGCCACTTGGTTAAGGATCATAGAATCATCTCCCAAAATAAATGAAGTAATTCAACTCACACCACAGTCCAGCTCCGATTCTCTTTCTTTTGAGCTTGCTTAATTGCCCACATTAGAAAACCGGGTGAGCGTATTTCCTGTGCAAACACATGCATGAAATCAGAGCCTTGGTTTGACTGCTGTCGTATTAAATATTTCTGTAGAGATTTGCCCAGGACGCCAAACTGTTGAAGATCTTACCAATAGCTTCTCAACCCTGCCAGCTCAGCCCTTCCTACTTACGATGCTTTGAGATGGGGGAGGGGTGTGTATTAGGCAGGCTAGAAAAGGCCAGACCTGCTACAGCATCCATGGCACAGAGCTCTGGGAGGTTAGAGCTGCAAGGGGCCTTCCCAGTAGGGTGACCAGCTGTCCTAGTTTGCTCAGGACTGATGGATTGGCCGGGACACGGGACTTTTGATGCTAAGGCTGGAAAATGGGATGTTTAGTGACCAAAGAGCTCAGTTCCCCAGTGAATCCAAATGTAGAATTTCACAGATGGAAAACCCAGTTGCAGAGAGTGAAGGATTTAGTCTGAGATTTGACGTGGGAGGGGGCATTGCCATCTCATATCCTAATGTTAGGGAGACCAAGCATTCTGGTTCACCCAGGACCGAGGGGGCTCCCAGGAAATGGAAGCTCCAGTTTTAACACTGACAGTCCTAAGTGTTAGGCATTGGTCCCACTACCTACTAACATCTTGTTTTACAAATAGAGAAACTGAGGCCCGGAGAAGTGAGCTGTCCAAGGTCATGGGAGTCGATGGCAAACTGGGAGCAGAAGGAGCTTCCTCCCCCAGCCCGTGAGCTTTCTGCAGCGTAATGCAGATTTTCATGTATCATTAAGTGTCTATTTATTCCCATTATTCAAGCAGGCTTTCAAATTTAGTCCAAACTGCTTGAAAAGTCTGGAAATACATCATAGAATGGGAGAGTGACTCAAAGAAGGTCTTTTTCTGAAAGCAGGTTGCTGACGCCAGAGGAGTGCAACCTGGCTCTGGGCCTCAGGGTCTCCCATCTCTAGAATTTGCAAACCCAGGAGCCACCTACACTCAGTGTCCTGTGTCATCGGTCACACACAGAGAAGCCAGGCCTTTCCTCACTTCTCGAACTGAAATCACCCCCATTTTCACTGCACAGTTTTACAAGACACTCAGCATCCCAGCAGCTCCACTGCTGCTCCCCGGGCTGAGATCTGGATGCCTGGGGTGTGTTCGCAGTTTTCATACCTGGGTGTCTCCTCAATGCCAACACCCCAGACCCTAATGCTCAAGGGGGCGTGTTGCCTAGATTCCTGTGAGAGGACCCTCACTATGTAGTGGAAATAGTACACATTTGGAGCTAGCAAGAGCTGGCTTTATACTCCAGCTCTCCCAGATAGTGGCCATTTGGCTTTTGCAACATCATTTCATCTCTATGGGTCTCCGTTTTATTATCCACAACATTGTTTTAAGGACTGAAAAAAATCATGGTGATGGACCCGATACAGTCCTGGGCCGACAGTAGGTGTGGGATAAACAGCAGGTTGGTTGGCTTCTTTGTGAATGACATACTGAAACGAGGATCGCTCAGATCTGAGAGGCCTATCTGGGTTTGAATCCCAGACCTGTCACTTATTACCGCTGTGACCAGGAGTCCTCACTCGACAAGGTCATGCATTGTGTTTGAGTTACTACAGAATGAGTACTCAATAGTACGGCTACCATTACAGGCAGATTTTCAGGATGGTATTCGGTGAGAACTTAAACTCTCTTGTTCTGATTTATACTATCCGTCCACCCATGAATTTCCCAAGTGAAAAGTACGCACTGAAACGGAAAACACTAAATAAACACTATTAATTTGAGGTTCCCACCTTCCCGAATTTCCACAGCATGGAGAGGACCATGGAGAGCTCCTGTGGTTTTGCTCTGAAAGAATAAGACTTTTTCTTTATTTTTCAGGTAAGAATTGGAGCACAGTGTTCTTTTGAGATCACCTACATATCTTTTAATTTGGAGGGTGGGTAACAAGTTTATTTGAATTACTTATTTTTTTTAATATTTCACCTTACTCATTGTATGGCGGGTTATGCATCGTTCAGATTGGTTCAGCTGCATTTAACAAGAAAGCCTTCTGAAACATTAAACAAGATGGAAATCTATAAAAGTAAGTCGACAAGGGCAGGCGAGGCTGCCCATCTTCCTCAGAGTCACGGGCCTTTCTGTCTTCCTATGTGGCCCCCTTCAGCACGTGGCTTTCCGTCCTCAAGGATTCCGTGGTGAGAAGGAGGCTGTTGAGTCTCCAGTTATTGCATCAAGATTTCATGCAGGAGGAATGAGAAGGGATAGAGCCCAAAGCCTCATTCTACCATCACCAGGCACATAGCATCATCTTCCTCTAGCTACAAAGAAAGCCAGGAAATGGAACCCCCCTTTTTTCTCTGGGTCTCAGTTCCTCAGCTTCTAAAATGGGTAAGTGGTGATGCAAGGGGACTTGACTTGGGGTGGTGAACACACAATACAGTGCACAGATGTGTTGTGAAATTGTGTACCTGATACCTATGTAATTTTGTTAACCAATGTCATCCAATAAACTCAATTAAAAAGGAAAAATATAAAATAAAATAAAGCTGTAGGCTGTGTGATCTCCATGTCCTTTGTTGTTCATAATATCTGGCTAAAAAGGCTGCATTTTCTGGATTTTTTTTTAGTAGCTACGGAAACATAATCTTTCTGTGAGTGGCCACAGAAGGATGGGTCTTCTGAAGAGTGCTTTAAAGGGGTTTGACTCCCATGAGAGACCTTTTAGTTGCTAAGACAAAAGGAACAATAGACAGTGAACAAGCAACTCATGGTTTCTGCCATATAATCCTCCCACAATAATGTAATCATCTATATATATAAAAGGTTAAGTGACCAACCGTCCAAACATTCTACTGACCGGCCGGTACATATGATGTGTACTGGCAATCTATATATATAAAAGCCTAAGCAACCATCTGACCAGTAGCTATGACACGTAATGATCACCTGGAGGCAGACACTCAACACAGGAGCTGCTGAGCAACAGCAACTTTGCAGAGTGCCCTCTTGCACTCAAGGACTCCTTGGGGGATGTTTCAGTCAGGCCGAGGGACCCCACCTGCTGGAGGGACCCCGCTCACTCCACAGATATCCTTCAAGCCCCGGTGCCGCCCCAGGTGCGGCCAGCTGGAGAGGGACCGCAGGAGGTTGGCTCCAGGGTGTGTCCGGCCCATCTCGCCCAGTCCCACCCCATCAGGCACCTTCTAATTAACTTCCTTTTGATGTGCACGAATCCATGCTCCAGGCCTTTAGTATTTTATATTCAGTTACTTTCCGTAGCTAAATCTACCTGAACCCCTACCTCGGCTGCATTTAAAAGAGCACAACAGTGCCCTGCTATCGCTCTAGCTGGTCACTGCATTCCCATTCTTTGGTCTGAAACCTCTGTAGGGTCAGCTGAATTCTGATCAGTTGTGATCCAAGTGGAATTATATTCAGTCGGCAAAGCACATTTCCAAGGTTATCCGCTTCTGCACAGACACAGAGCAGTACAGCTTATATGTCACATGGTACATAATTGTTTCCATTTGTTCTCAGTAATTATCTTATGATGTTCCCGTGGCTACGTTCTATAGATGGAAAGCTCCAGCTATCAACCCGATCTCTCCCTGCCCCAAAATAACTCTCCCCAGAGAAGCATCAGCACCCGCACAGCCTGCATGGGGTCTGTTCTGTCTGCTTTCCTAAACTGTCTGCACTATTCCCTATTATTCTACCCACATGAAAACATCCCAATTTTAACACTGGCAAGATGAGGCTCTTATCTAAAAAAAATTTATTTTTGAAATACAAAAATTTACAATAACCATTAAAATAAAATAGACTGTACTAATAGCCTATTACATACCTATAAAACTTCAGAAACAGTGGAAGAATAATACCACTCCTGCAAATAATATAGCCCGATAACCAGGCGATGGCTTCGTGAAATTGGCTGTACAGCTCTTAGACTCCTATTATCCTCCTAATTTTAACCAGGAAACAACCAAGACCTACAATGCTAAGTGGCTTATCTAAAGACAGTGACTCCCCCCCGCCACCCCTCTTTGTGGAGCATCTGAAAATTTTGAGCTCATTCAGTTTGGCTTTTTTTCTGTATTTGTTGTTATAGTGTGAATCAGACACTTTTGACAATCCCTGTTTATGAAAAATGACTCATAGTTTTCGGCAAAAATGCCGAGCTCAACTGTGTGCAGCATAGCAATGGGAAGGGAAAGTTAATTTATCCCCTAAGCGAGGAAATGCAGAAAAAAACAAACCCACAAACTGCTCTCTGGAGTCCTGAATCAATGCCTTGTGTGGTCTGTGCTTAGTCGTGAACAGAGGGGGGGAAAAGGCCATTCGTGCAATGGACTTTCAAAGGTGAAGCATGCTCTACAAATGCACTGAACGCATTTGAGTTACTTACAAAAGAAAATAAAACCCCTGCGTAAGGAGACACAGGACTGGAATCCAACAGTGACCTACACTCTCGCCCTGTAATTTGAACCATGTCCTGAATTCTATCAAGCCGCTCTTCAATGACTGGAACATTTCATTGTTGTTGTGTTTTCGTGTTAGGACCCTCCCATTCCGCCCCCCCCCCCCCCCCCCCCCCCCCCCCCCCCACCCCCCCCCCCCACC
>NW_005371287.1:1269226-1302124 GCF_000412655.1 Myotis brandtii
CTTGGGCAAGGACTAAGGGCCAGGCACAAAACCTCACCTGGGAAAACAAGAACTTCACCCTCAGGGTAACCATCCCCTGAGCTTCTGGTCAGGCAGTTTATGAGCCTCTGACCTTTTCCTCCCTAGAGATAACATCTAGGCCTCAATCATATTCAGCTCCAGGCCCAGAAAAGCAGCAAAACCAGACAAGTGGCGCCATGGCTGCCTCAGGACCAGCTGCACTGACTAATGACCCCCCTTCCCTGGGACCAAGCAATCAGCGGAGACCAGGACCCTGAAAAAGGACACCTGGAAAGCTAATGAATATTCTATTAGACCCTCCCTGTGACCTCCCCGGAGATTTCCACAAGCAAGAGAGAGATACAACACACAGGACAAAGGACCCAGTACACATTCTCTTCCAAGGAGCATGCCGCACCATTCCCTTCCCCCACAGGCACGGATCCCCTAACCCCTAAGGGGCCTCATGAGAGTTGCAACCAGGGGAGCAATGGGCAGCGGCAGCTCGTCCCTGAGCCTGTCTCCAAGGCCCCCTTTCCTCTGACTTCTCAGTGAGCCAAAGCAGCCCAGACCCAATACCCTTTGGCTCAGTGCTGTGTAGCCCTTCCCAGTGGATACCCCCGTCTCCCATCCTCTTTTCCTTACATACATTCAATGTTCCTTAAATCACCATCTGAGATGACTACTTAGCCTGCCCACACACCACCAACTTTAACCTTTCAGTCTGTGTGTGTGTGTGTGTGTGTGTGTGTGTGTGTGTTTTATCCTGAGTGACAGCTGTTATCTGTATATCAGCTCACAAAGCTTTTCACACATTCTCTCCCCAAATCCATCTGTCCAGGCAGCGTTTGTCTTCTGCTTCTCTCCAAAGACCTCCTTAGGCTGAGCTTGTTTCTTGGACTGACTGACTCTCACCACGAGGAAGCACAGGGGGAAGCCAGGCACATAAGGCAGAAGTCGATTTTTGTGAAACACACCGACAGCCCATCATCAGCACAGGAAAACCAATGTGGTGGGAGGGGCGGAGGCTGGGAAGTCCGGCCACTGAATCCTGGAGTCACCACTTGTCGCCTGGGACAAGTCAGGCTCTGAAGTCTCTTTCCGAAGCTGTGGCGTAGAGATTAGATGAAGCGACAGGTGTGAAAATGTTTTGTAAATCGCTATGCACGTGTCAGGGGTTACAATCATCCGCAACCAGTGTCCACTACTGGGAGGTCTTGGAAGGTCTTGGACTTATTCATCTCCACGAGACCCAGCATAAAATAGGCCCAGGAAATTGTTTGGAAAAAAGGACCAAGTGCACAAATAACTAGTTAGTATATCAGTAGGTGAGAGGGGACTGAACTGCTGATTGGGGGAAACAGTGTTTGACAGGCAGGTGGGGGAGAAGTCAGCTGGGTAACACGCTCTCTCACTTAGAAAGGGCTTTACGGTTTGGAGGACAGCTTCCCACACACATTCCCATTTGACTCCATCCATTTGGGGAATCTCAGGTGGACACTGAGAGAGATAACTAAGAAACTGGTCCAGGGCGCGTGCCTGGAAGAGGTGGAAGTTAAGCCTGGGTTACCATGATTGTGATTTTCTTGCTCACACTCTGCGGTTCACTGGGCATGTGGATGAGGCATTCTAGGCTCATGGCCCCAACTAGCTCCGGGCTCTGTTTCTGTCCCATGCCCTACATATTACAGGCTGCAGCTAGGCCTGAGCTCCAGGAACTGGTCAGCCTCCTGAATTTTTACCCCGTGCATGAACACCTCAATATTCAGACAGAGATTTGAGGGGGTGCCGTTGTAGATCTTTCTAGCTCCCTTCTTTCTGGTACTTTGCCTGCAAGATTCCAGCTGCCTTTCAACCTCTGACTCCCTGATTCAGGGAAACTTGGGGTTCTGTTTAGTCTGGAATCTGGAAACTGCCTCCAGGCAGAAAACTGGGGTGATGGTGGGCTCCCTCGACTTGTTTTCCTTCTCTTGGAGATCAGTCTCGCTCGGCCCATTGTCCCATGTCTGAAAGCAATCCTTTCCTATAGTTGACCTACTTCCCAGTGTGTGCGGAGGGAGGGCAGTGCCCAGGTGCAGTCATTTCCAGGCAGGCGTGGGAGCCAGTGTGACTCCTTCCCATGAGTCTCATTGAACTGGAGTCCCAGAGCCTCAGAGCCTGTTCCCAGCCGCTCCTTTTGTAAACTTTGCCCATGGTGGTGTGGCTTTGACACTTTGCATTTTATTTGAAGCTGCTCTCTCTAGGGACATTTTAATTTCACTCTCCTCTCTTATAGAAGCTCTGAAGGCAGTAGCATGGAAAAATTATATGTATCCACCTAGTAGATGAGGAATTAAATTTGCTTTTACTATGTACTTATTTTACGATCTTGGGCACATCACTGCTCAGATTCCCCATAAGAAAAGGTGGGTAATAATAATTAGGAAATGAGCATAGTACAAAGGAAGGGATCAGTAACTTAGCACTTTGGGAAGGGCCCTGCTTTAAACTGAGGAAAGTAGAAAGAGAATGTAACCATCTCCATGCCCCCCGCCAAATACCCGCAACTCTACAGTGATTAACATTCATTATTTCATGTGGACCATGTACCTGCCTCCTAAGGAATGGGCAATATCACCCCCTTGCTTTCTTATTGTTGATACAGCAGGTGAGGGTATGAACGCTGAAGCCACCTGCTCTACTGTACAGAGTTACTAAAGAGGAGAGCTGGAATCCGAACCTGGATCATGCTGCTTGGTTTTGAAACTTACCTTTCTTGGACATATAATTCTTCCTTTCCCTTGCCCTCAAAGGATGTCTTTTTCAGCCTTTTGTGGCCTGGGTGCCGTGCCTGCCATTTAATGTGCACTGTGGATCTGTAAGAATGCTCACAAATACATTGCAGTTTATTCGGCATCTCACCTTTAACATGTCTGTTGTCAGAATTTCATCTTCATTCCCCAGAAATTCTAGCTTACAAATTACAGCCCTGACAACCCACATTCTTATTAGGTTTCCTGCTAGGGGACCTTGAAACACTGTCGGCAGAAGTCAGATCACTGCTTATCTTAAGTTTCAAGACCTCTGTTAACCATTTTCTTTGCCTAATAACTATCAACCCTGTAACCTACCTCCTCGGGGAGTCAAACTCATGTCCAGTGTTTGCAAATCCTTTCTAGGGAAGAGTAGCAAGGTTGGCGAGGAATGCTGAACACCAGGGAAAATAAGAACTGGACAAATTCAGAGTAAACTTAAAATAAGACCCAGGATTGACTAGCAATTCTCTTGGCAAATGTATCTGCAGGAATACAAGAAGTAGGAAAAGGACATGTGGTAGAACTGGAGAGAGGGTATATTTCAACTCGATAAAAGGAAGAACATTCAAAGAAGGAGAGCAAGAACAGACCAGCTACTTGAGGAAGCCCAGGCTCTTTCTCACTGGGGAAAGATGGGGTGGAGAACAGGGTGACCACTGTGTAGGTGATTTGAATACAAGGAGAAATCCTTCATTTGCAAGTCCAAGAGGCCCATAAATCCCTTCATATTGTGTGTATGAATGCAAAGGTCAGGTTTTAAGGGGAGAGGGTGGATAGCTCTTCTTAAAGCATCAAAAATTTCCAAGATCAAAGATCGGACAATAAGTTTAGGAAGCACAGAGATATCACATTTTAATTTAATACTTAGAGGAGAGTCTTATTTTGGCAAAGAGATTAGATTATTTGATCTCATATCCTTCTTACCTCTAGCATTGTGTTTTCAAATGAAGTGCAAGAGGGACTAAATAAATCTTTAGGAAACATAGCTATAGTTCAGATCTATGGCAAATACAACAGCGAAAGGGAAATTATAAACTGTGCCTTAGCCACTTCCTAGATCCACTTACAGGATGTCAAGGTGTCCTCTCCCGAGTAGAAGAACAAAATTCAAGCCTGCTTCTGGCCCTGTCCGCAACGTCCCAGCCCTCAAGAATAGGATTTGTAAAACGTCAGCCAGAGGAACCAGGCCCTAGAATTGAAGGAACCAACTGAAAAACAATCTAAATTCACATTTTCCTTGCGAAAGAGTAGGGCCTTTGAAATGCAACAACATATTTAGGAAACACAAGCATCAAATTCAAAAATATCTGAGAATGAAAGAACAGATTCCAATTGAACACCTGAAACTGAGACACCGACAGTTTTCCTTATTGGAGCACAGAGCTCTCATCAAAGGGATCTTGAACTACTTCCCCCCCCCCCATCGCACTTGGCTTCTCACCCCAGCCCCCCTGCCTTGGCCCAGAGACAAGTGTCGGTAGAACCGCGCTGTGACTGCAGGTGCACCCACGGGCTCACCTGTCCCTCCAGAATCAGTATCTTAAGCCCAAGTGTAGAATTGACATGACAAAAATGGAAGCAGATTTCCAGAGCTTTCAGTGGGTGCAGCATAAGATTTAAAAATATGCCCTGTACATTTCAATTTCTCATTTCAAAAGATAAAACCATCTGCATTAAAACAAACACACACACACACACACACACACACACACACACACACACAAAACCCCGTCACTTCTATTCACCCAGGAGAATGACTCACTTCCCTAAGCTCTTAAGATTGTACTGCAGTTATAATAAGAATGCTTTACCACAAGCTGCCCTAACTAAGTACCGTGTTTTGGGCCTAAAATATCTAAGAATCTTACAGCAATAAATAATATAAAAAGTGAATTATTGAATAATAAACAAATTACATACAAGTTTAAAATTTTTTTCAGTTACAGTTGACATTCAATATTATTTTATTTTAGTTTCAGGTGTACTGCATAGTGGTGAGACAATTATATACTTTACAAAGTGTTCCCCCTGATATTTCCAGTACCCACCTGGCCCCACACATAGTTATTACAATATTATTGACTGCATTCCCTATGCTTTACTTTACATCCCCGTGACTCTTTTGTAACTACCAAGCTGTACTTCTCAATGCCTTCACCTTTTTCACCCAGTGCCCCCACCCAAACACAACTTTTTAAACTAAATTCTATGTGAGATCTGGAAATTGAGACTTTAGAATCAGGATCTGGAATTCGAGGTCTAATGCTGCAGGACAGGTCCTGGCTACAACTATAAAAACAGTAGGTGAAATTAATTAAAGGAATAAAAAATAAGTTTGGAAGATAAAGAAATTTTTGCCTTAGGTAGTCAACTTAAATAGTTTCATGACTGAGAACAATATTCTGATGAGACTAAAATGTAGAAAATCACTAAACAATAGTTAGCACATGAGTTGTAGAAGAGAAACTAAAAAACATAATGAACTCTGGCATGTAGCAGTTCTATTTTATTATAAAAATAAGGATAAGACATGTCTGGCTATGTTCGGATTCTGAATCCTGAAACGAGGAGCCAAAGAGGGACCAAAGTGTGTAGACAAATAAAGATTCCAAAAGGGCAGAAATAAAATGAGACACCCAAGAGAACACCAAGAACAAATTTTTCTAACAGCATTTACTTCCAGGAAGAAATGTTAAATATGAAGAAAACGAGACAAGCCTACTTGAGGACGCCTACTTAAGATGATTCCACTTTCAGGGAAGAGATTGCCCCCAAGAAGCCTTTCATTAGGATTGATGCAGTCAGTTGATAACCCACTAGATTCCTGGGGATTTGTACTAAGATTCCAAATTCTCCATTAATTATATCCAGACACCACAATCTCAACACCACAGTTAAAAATGTTTGCAAAGGAAATAAAACTGGCTTAGTTCTGAGTTTGTTTTGATTAGAAAGATGCCCAAAGGATTTTTACTAAGAAAAGACAATTCATTTCTTTGAAGAAATAGCCTAGTTTGCCTTTTCTCTTTAGCGTTATTACCATTATCATTATTACGCTTATGTTATTTCTTTACCTGTCTGTTTTCTGCCAGTTTAATGAGACTGGAGAGAGGTTCTTGACAAAGAGATGAATGTCTCCAGTAGGTTCCTTGTGATATAAAACTGACTAGAAACTTCTAAAAATAAGGAACACACACACACACACACACACACACACACACACACACACCCTCAATGCACTTCAGCCAGTAAATAGTGTAAAAACTAAATTGGTAAACGATAACACTGAAACTTTTCAAGGAAGCAACAGCTTACGAGATTTGGTGCCAAGATGAAGCATGTATATGGGTTTCTTTTTCATGTGGCCAAAGGAGGTGGGTAATGGATCATTTTAGAAGCACAGATCAGGGACAGAACAGCTCCATTAAGGAGAGTCTGCAGGCACACTTTCTAAGCAGCACAGGTAGTGTGGAGTGAGTCCAGGAGGCGAAGGCCGAGGTTTTCTGGGCTCCACCTCGCCCTTTCTGTATCAGAGATCTGTCTTCCTCTTTGACAACATAACACAGGAGTCACTTCCCAGTTGATCGTCTCCACATCCCACGTCCTCCCTCAACTCCATCACTCTCTCCATGTGCACTCTGCATGTACTCAGAGGAATCCTCCCACAGCTTTACAATTGTCTGTACATGTCCTGCTCCTCAATTAAATATTCTTCATTCCTCCTATAAACATGTCTTAAACACCTGCGACTCCAGGTTTCCACTGCGGAAGTCCAGGCTCAGCCCCTGAGCTCTGAGAAGAGAGGGTGCCCCAGACAGAGCCTGCGGTCCACCGTGTGTTCCCACGCGTCTACACTGGCTGACAGAGACAGCGGGTTGATGCCGAATCTACTCATGCCTTGGCTGTTTGGATGACTTCTACCAGCTTGATCTGCATGCTGCGAGGTCTTGAGGAAGAAGGGCCAACTAGGATTAGGAAGGGGGTGGGGGCATTTGGTCTTGGCCTTGAAGGCAGGGAAATAATTTTTATACAGGGAGGGGGAAAAAAAGGACCTCCCAGGCAAAACCAAAATGTATACATGGGGACAAAGAGATGGTAGGACAGGAGGCAAATTAGAAAGAGGAAATGAATCTGCTTTGCGGTAGGACAGAGCTCACGCGTGGGAACGGAAGGAATATGGCCTGGAAGTCACACTCGGAGAAAACTTGAACTCTGGGCGATGAAACATGTGTTTCATGGTGGAAGGAATAAGGAACAATGGAATGTTTGGGACTAGCCCACCGGCTCAGTTTCCTACAGCTTCTGTAGGAGGCAGTGGCTTGAACAGACACCTCTACTGCTCATTACTCTTCAGTTCCCAGGCAGGAAGTCTCCCTCAGCCGGTGCTGGCCGGGCTGGAGGACCCAGAGAAGCGGCTCCCTTGCTTTCCCAGCCTACGAGGCTGCCTGCCCTCCTTGGCTCAGGCTTCCTTCCCTCTTCCCAGCCAGCCCTCTGCCCTCTGCTTCCTTCCTCACATCCCCTTCGTGACTGAACCTGCTGCCTCTCTCTTTCAATGCTTATGATGACCAAGTTGGGCCGACCCATATAACACGAGATAACCTCCCATCTCCAAACCCTTCACTGGGTCCCAGCTGCGAGTCTCTTGTGCGATGGAGGGGAACATCCACAGGGTCCCGGGGTCAGGATGGAAACATCTTTAAGGCGCTGTTACTTTGCCTCTCACAGCCAATCACAGCCGAATAAACAGAGCTAAGATAACATTCATAGAAAACACTGGTTCAATATGTCTTGTGATGTCCAAGACATGATCCTCAATTCTTCACATATGTTAGCTCGTTTAATCCTCAGAGCGATCTTCTGGGGTAACTGAGACACAGAGAAGTTAAATAGATTGGCCAGGGTCACCCGGCCAGGAGGGAGTTGGGCAGGGAGACAAATCCACAGAAACCACAAGGGTTGTCACCCCGGGATGTCACTGTGACAGATATCCAGGGAAC
The DNA here is from genome assembly GCF_000412655.1 of Myotis brandtii. Classification (NCBI taxonomy): domain Eukaryota; kingdom Metazoa; phylum Chordata; class Mammalia; order Chiroptera; family Vespertilionidae; genus Myotis; species Myotis brandtii. The sequence continues at coordinate 1,277,019 of NW_005371287.1, forward strand.
TGCTTGAGAAAGCACCTTTGCTCCAATCTGATTTTTTGTCTGCTGTATATTGAAACCTCTGCCTTTATTAGTCATGAGACGTTCTTCCAGCCGAAGGCCCAGGGACAATAGCCCAGTGGAAGCACCTCTCCAGCAGTTTGGCTCACATGAGTGCCCTCAGCAAACCTGAATTCTATTCGGGAGCAATAAGACAATGCGTGTCTCCCAGCCAGTTAGGATCTGAGGCGCTGGTCTAATAACTGTTCAAATACTCACATTGTGGCGGAGCTTAAAGTAGCTACTGGGAGGGGCACGGCACTTAATTGCATTCTATTTTGCTTCTGCAAAAATTGAAGAATGGAAGAAGGGCCCTGATGGTTTCCTCTGAAAACCTGATTTCCCTCCACTTAGGGATGGTTTTGATATAAATTGACTGCCTGCAGTTGCTAACGTTTGTTAAATACAGTGAATTCTGGAAGCAGATTAAAAAGCAGAGAAAGTAGCCCAGAAGAAAATCTACAATGAGCTGCTGATAAAATGCACGGAGTGTTTCCAAGAGAATCTTTCGAGTTGGTGGAATTAAATTACTGCGCTGGGTATCTATTTTTAAAGGAAAATGTGTATTTGCCTAATCCAATTTCAGCATAATTCATATCCCTGTAACACTCCGAGAACACTGGCATATGGTTACATGAGATATAAATTGGGAGTATGATTAAAAATCACTGGCGTTTCGATTTCAATTATATTTCACAAAATAGACTCTGGGGGGAGGGGGAGGGGATGCACAAGACCACAACCCACTGCAAGATGAGAGTGGAGAAAAATCTACACACACACACACACACATACACACACACACACACACACACACACACACACCTGCAGATCTGACCAGGGACCATATTCCCAGGGTGAACTCCTGACACTGCTGGCTTCCCCTCCATAGCCATTAGCCCTGCCCCATCTGACTTGAAGCCGGAATCCATAGAGGGTGGGAGGCCACCTATAATGTCTGAACCAAAGAACAGCCCAGTCTTCTAGAAATCCGGAGGCAGAGCTGGGGTCAAATCCCCATGATCAGCTTCACTTTTCTTTACAATGACCTTGAAGAGCAATTTTGAAGACTACGTGAGAGAGTGTTGTCAGTCTCTGGACACATAATAGGTGCAAAATACATTTTGCTTAGGACTTCGATCATTCGCCTTGTTTTATTCCTCTTGTCTTCCTAGAGCCTGGGAGGATCCCGGCACATGCTCAACGCTCAGAGTATTTGCAGAATTGAAAGGAAAGATTCAGGCTCCCCGTGTTCCCATGCCTAAGCCCTCTTTAACTCTTCATGGGGATACTGCTCCCAAGTGATAAGAAAGGGGAAAGGTAAAAAGGAATCATTTTCATTAAGTAAGATCTAAAGAGCAAAACAAAATTCTCCCCTCCTTAATCTTGACAGATGGGAATTTCAAGTTTCATCATTTTGTCTTAAGGAACTAATAAGGAGTTCATAAATCTCAATTACTTCTGCGGCGTGAGAAGCCGCTGCAGGCAGGTCTGCTCAGCACGATTCCAATCTCTGATCAGCCAGAGGACCTTCATTAAAACACTGGGGGAGGAGAAGGGCCAAGTCATCTTTCAAGTTGAGCTGACATTACAGCAGCACAATCTTTCTTTTTTTCTTCTTTTTTTGTCATTCTGGTCAGAGAGAAGGAGCACCGATCAGCCACATCACCTGCAAGATGCGGTGTCGCGAATTAAATTATAAGCTGCCGGCAGCTTTGGAATTGGCCAATCTCCATGCATAATCAATGGAGAGACCAATTAATAAATATGTATGCCCTTCACAAAACTCTTGTTCTTTCCCAGCCAGCTACTCTGTTGAACATACACAGCTATTCTTTCTTAACTTGTCAGATAAACACAATCGTGGGACCCCTTTTCCCCATCATTCCTTGTATTTGTTTTCCAGGGTTGCCACAACAAAGTAGGATAAGCTGGTGGCTTAAACTCCTAAACAGCAGGAGTTGGTTTTCCCACAATCAGGCTGCTAGAAGCCTGAGGTCAAGGTGTGGGCAGGGTGGGTCTCTGCGGAGCGCTCCCACCTTGGCTTGCACAGGGCCACCCTTCTGCTGAGTCTTCACGTGGTCTTCCCTGTGGTCTGTGTTCTAACTTCCTCTTATTGTAGGGACGCAAGTCCTGTTGGATTGGGGCCTGCCATGATGCCTTCATTTTATCTGAATTACCTCCTGAGGGACTCTTTTTTCAAATACAGTCGCCTTCTGAGGCCCTGAGGCTTAGGGCTTCCACATGAATTCTGGGAGGTGCGATTCAGCCCATAACACTCCTCACAGCGTAATCAGCCCCAGTTCTGGTTTATCCAATTTCCCCAATGACTCGGAAGTTTGTTCATCCCCTCATTGGGCTGCTCTATCCCTGCCTTTCCAGATGCACTTCCCATTTCAGTCATCACTCCTTCCCCTGTGTACTGACTGTTTTCTTTACCTGGGTACCCCCTCCCCCAGTCTCTCTTATATAATGTGTGCATATGTCAAGCTCCAGACCATATCCTAGGTCAGTGATGGCGAACCTTTTGAGCTCGGCGTGTCAGCATTTTGAAAAACCCTAACTTAACTCTGGTGCCGTGTCACATATAGAAATTTTTTGATATTTGCAACCATAGTAAAAGAAAGATTTATATTTTTGATATTTATTTTATATATTTAAATGCCATTTAACAAAGAAAAATCAACCAAAAAAATGAGTTCGCATGTCAGAGGTGACACGCGTGTCATAGGTTCGCCATCACTGTCCTAGGTTCTTCTTTAGTTCAAGTCCTCTTGAATTCCTGTTCTCTGTTCTTCTTCACCAGTTAGTTCACACTGCACTGAATTATTTGCTTCCAGGAGGTGGTGTGAGTGTGGCATAATGGACAGAAAAGGCGCTCTGGAGCCAGGCAGTCATAGCTTAGAAGTGCAGCTCTGCCCCCACCCCCACCCCTGCCCAGCCCCCGCCAGCTGTGGAAGTTTGGGCAAGTCAGTAAACTCTCTGAAATTCCATTTCCTTACCGGTAAGAATGGGATGGCAATGCCCATCTCATAGGATTATTGTAAGGATGAAAATAAATTAAATATATTAAATGTACTAAAATGTTGGCACACGGCAGGCACTCAAAAACACTTGTCATCACCTGTTATTATTATCATTATAGGCGTTATTACTATTACTATAGTGTTTTTTAATCACTTCCTACCAGACTGTGAGCATTATGAGCAATAGCACTAAATAACTTGATCACCTTTCTATGCCCTATAGCAACAGGAGCAGTGATTTTCCTATTTTAATGCTCAACAAATATTCATGAAGTTCAATTTGAGCTCCTCTGCGGAGACCCCTGCTATCCACGATGTATTACTTGGCACCATAAAAAAGGTATTAGTCTCCATAATTGGGCTGATGATCATAATAAGTCAGGACTGCTATGGGGCTTAAATAGAACAATCTTTATAAATTATAAAGAACTACACAAATGGTAGCAATCCTTCAGAAATAAGGCTATAAAAACAGAGATCCCGCCCTGGCTGGTTTGGCTCAGTGGATAGAGCGTCAGCCTGCGGACTGAGGGGTCCCAGGTTCGATTCCAGTCAAGGGCATATACCTTGGTTGCGGGGTCATCCCCAGTGGGGAGTGTGCAGGAGGCAGCTGATCGATGTTTCTCTCTCATCAGATGTTTCTGACTCTCTATCCCTCTCCCTTCCTCTCTATAAAAAATCAATAAAATATATTTTAAAAAAAGAGAGATCCTAAGAGGTCGAGCTGTTTAAAGGCAAGGTGGGAAGACCTGTCCGAGGGGAGAGAAAGTGGAGCACCCAGGTGGAGGTCTCCAAAAGTAACGCATATGGAGAGGCAGGGAGATCAACCTAACAGATGCTCAAGACAGAAAGGATAGAAACTTGACAGATTTTAGTAAAAATATAATTTCCATGCCTAGCTTACTTCCTAGTGTGGTATTGTCATTAATGACTAGCTCAGACATCAGAATTTGGATTGATCAGCCTTTCAGAGTTGTCAAAGGAGGTAGCTTCCCAGAATTTTCCAGGAAGACAGCAGAATAAATTTGAAAAAAAAAAAAAAGCTAGAATTTGGAAGCAGATTAATAGTTAAATCTCTGCTGGTATTCACCAGCTGTGTGACTTAGAAAAAATTCTTTAACCTCTCTGAGTCTCAAGAGAAATAGGAGTATAGACACTTGCCTGCAGTTCTGTGTATGCACATGAGTGCGTGTGAGGAGCAAATGAAATAGCGAGCGTGAAGATGCTTTCTGGGTGCTCGACATGTATTTACAGTCCTCGGCGATGCCACAGCAGGTGGCAAGACTGTGCAAGATCAGCTACTCCTGGGGGGGAAACGTGGGATGTTTGGAGGCCAGACCCTTCTCATCTCTGTTCCCCCTCTCTCCCCTCATTCCTTATCTCTGCTCAGGGTCCACCTGATCTCACAGCGAGTCTAAAGACCATTTCATGGGTTCAAATGACCTCATCCCTGTACCTTTCACCCTTTTGTTCAATGCCAACCCCCAAACTGTACCACATTCTTCCTGGTTATCAATTTCCCAACAGACTACCCTTTCACATGTTCTAAAGTGGCATATATGTTCTATTGGTCCAACATATTGAGTTTTAAATGACTTTGTTTTCTGTTGTGTCTCCCATAGAGTCAAAAGGGACAAAGAGTTAGCCCGATCAGCATGGCTCAGTGGTCGACCTATGAACCAGGAGGTTGAAGCTCAATTCCCTGTTAGGGCACAGGCCTGGGTTGTGGGCTTGATCCCCAGTAGGGGGCATGCAGGAGGCAGTTGATCAATATTCTCTCTCATCATTGATGTTTCTATTCCTCTCTCCCTCTTTCCCTCTCTGAAATCAGTAAAAAATATTTTTTTAAAAAATAGGACAAAGATTTAAAGGTCCAGTACTGGGACAGTGGTTCTGGTGAAAACTGGCTGGTTGGGCCATTTTCTTGGTTGTCTTTAGGCTAGATGGAATTTAAACCCTAAGGACCTCCTTTACAACACCTCCACTCTTTTAAAACGTTAGTCATAAGTTGGAACACATCCAACAAGACCGACTGGGCCTCTCACACTATGAATTCAATTCTCTTGGTAATAGAAAACTGAACCAATATCTTATTGTCATCATCAAATTCCATTATTTTTGCTCAGTTCAATTCAGAACAAAGGTCAATTGAAAAACAAAACAAAGCAACAGTCAAATGAAGGCCAGAGGAGAATTTTAAGCTGGAAAGGCATGTTATGTAACTTTCTAGTAACTATCAATTAACAGGCAGAAATTAATCTCTATTCAAAGCAAGTATTTACACCCTCCAAGCCTCAGTTTCTTCATCTGTCAAGTAAAAACAATAATATTCATTTTTCAGGGTCGTATGGAAAGCATACAATAAGAGCTCAGTGAGTTGAGGTTATTATCTGCACTGTATTTTAGCACCTGGCTTACCCTTCAGAGGAGCTACTCTCCACACTCTCAAACTCCATGGCACGGTCACCTGTCTCTGAGGGCAGGATGGAGGACTGGTCAGGTGATAGGGGGTTGGAGAGTTTGTGTGGACAGAGGAGGGCTATGGAACACAGGTAATCTGTAATGATCTCAACAAGTTCTGGAAACCACCTTGCCACCATGTGAATTATTCTGTCATTCGAATTAAATCTCCAGATGGTCCTGAGGGTCCCTAGGACTCACAGCTTCAGCTGCTGGAGAGGAGAAAGGGGACTGGAGGCAGAGAGCAGGGCCTTCTCCAAAGTCACCCTCGCCACATGCATCTCAGGCAGCTTCAAGTGTCTAGCTGAGCGAATCCTTTATTTATTATCCAAATAAAACACTGCACAGAAAACCAACATACCACAGCAGTAGCAGGAAAATTCTGTTGACTCAGTGGTCGGTTGAAATCTACATTTGAATCCATGGAATCACAGTCTCTTAGACTTGGAAGATTTTATAGAGAATTAAACCTAAAAAAATAAAATAATTGTTTTATAAATGGGAGAATGAGAGCTCAAGATTAAGCAGTTTAGATAGAACTAGATTCCGGAACTCCGTTTCCCTTTTTAAATATGGAGATCATCTCAAGAGAGGGCTTATCAACCTGGGCACTAGCGGCACTTGGGTCAGATAATTCCTTGTTGTGGGGGTTTGTTCTGTGCATTGGAGGATGGTTAGCAGCTTCTCTCTTCCCAAGAGAAGCTGGTAACAACCGCCCGGCACCCAGTGTGACCATCCGAAAGGTCTCCAGACATTGCCCGATGTCGCCTGTGAGTGCAATCGTCCGAGTTGAGCCTCACGCCATAAGGCTTATGTAGAAAATCAAGTGAGATCATGAACATGGGTTTGCTTAATCAACAGTAAAGCACTGGACGTTAGTGGTTAGTATAGTGGTTATTATTAGATCCCGGACTTCTGACACCCACTGTCGTCCTCACTCTTTCATGGCCGAAGAGCTTGGGCAAGAGTGAGACAACCCCCAGGGTGAGCACTGGGGAAGGCAAGCTGATCCTGTCTGCGGGATGAAGCCATAGATTCAACTCCGGATGGACAAGATCCTGTTCTGTTCTGGCTTGCGTGCCCTCCCCCACCCCTAGGACGCTGTTCACTTCTGGAGCAGCCCCTCCAAGGAGGCCTCTGAAGCCCCATCTGGTTCTCAGGTTAGTCCCCATTGTCTGCATTCCCAAGCTTTCTCCACTGATGCACTCACCACACTGAGTTACGACCATCTGCTCACCTGCCTGCCTCCCCCCTCCATGTGGATCTTAGGGAACAGGCTATGCGTTATTCTTCTTTACATATTTAATTGTGCAGGGTGCAACCGGGATGGTGATCAGTGACCATTCGCCGCATAGATGGATACATAAGTGGCGGGATGATTTTTTAAATCAAAATGAATGGACAGGCTTGGGAGATATGCAACCTATTTACTTTAAATCGTAAATTGAGCTTAAGGTTCCCAAACCAGGCAAAGATTTCTTTCTGAATTTAGCTGGACTGAGCAACAAGGCAGCAGGTAGCTGCATTTAGCACTGATTCAAACTATTCTGAAATGCCCTTGGATTAAAACAAAGAGTGTGTGTATTAGAAGAAGATGAAATTAATCTACAAGAACCTATTTCCTGGAGGGCTCTGTGGTTAGAAGGACAGTTGTGCTATGGCAGGTCAACTAGATGGGCTTTAAGCTGCCTTGTTAGGAAAGTAGATCCGGTTCTCGCAGAGCCTTGTTTTGCTGAGAGGGAAATGCAAGGTTGGGCCAGAGAAGAACTGCCTGGAACAGAGAGAGGCTGAGCATCACCCCCGGCTCCTGCTTTCAAGCGTCACCCTGTGCAGAGCTCAACCTCTCCTCGGAAGAAGCGCTGAGCAAATATTTAAGGAACATATCATTTTGAAGAGAAGCCAAATGATTGGCCTGGCCCCAATTTTAATGTAATTGGAAGCATTATCACAATTAAAGAAAGATGCAGGGCTTGCATTGGGAAGAACATCAACAATGGAAGGCCCGGAAGGAAGAGCTGCAGAGGGAGACATTGGAGTGGCCATCCAAGGCTCCCAGGGCCGGAGCGGGCTGTTGGCTGCTTAAGGCCTTGCGTCATGCCCGTGTGAGCTGTGATTAGTGAAGGTGGGTGCAGCAGCCCACACGCAGTTTATGAAACCATCTGCCTTTCCCTGACGCCAAGCTTACCAGCGATCTTGACTCCCTGTGTAGTTTGTCTACTGGGGTACGTACTGATTAAGGCAAAAAGAAGGGCTGGCCTGTCTGACGGTCCTATTTCTCCCGGTGAATAAACAACATCGTGGCTGGTTTATATGCCTGAGTGAACTCAGTATGAATCGGCCTTCCCAGGCCCGTGAGACTGAGGGCCAGGCCTGGGACTTCTGTGGGAAGGGCTTGCCTGTCTGATGGTCCTATTTCTCCTGGTAAATAAACAACATCGTGGCTGGTTTATATGCCCGAGTGAACTCGGTATGCATCGGCCTTCCCAAATATGATCAACTCGGGGACACGGGTAAGATTGGCTTTCTAGACCCGTGAGACTGAGGGCCAGGCCTGGGACTTCTGTGGCTTCACCAAGGAGCAAGGCCTCCTGATAGCCCGTCTCACTCTGCCACCACATCCGTCCTTGCCAAGGTCATTCTTTCCAACTTCTCCAGGGAGCGTTAAAATAGCCATCCTTGGGATCCAATTCAACTGTTTCACAACTAATTGCAATTATAAACTCCTACGTTATGTCACAATAACATCAGTTCAGTCACAATTCTCTTGCCAAGTAAGCACTCCTGACTGTAGCCATGACTGTTTGTCTACAGAAATCACTCTGTCCCAGATGCGCAGACTCGGAGAGAGCAGCGCATCTCCAAATCCGACAGACACCGAGACGGCTCCCTGGAAATGCTGCTGGCGCTGATTATTTTAAAGCGCCAGGGCTGCCCAGGACTCTGAGAACTGCTCTGGTTTTGTCACTTTAAATCTGTTCTTGCTCTACAAATAAGAGTGATTCGTTTGTGATTGACAGGTCTTGGAAAATACAAAAGAAAACTTAAACTGGCTAATGTATTTTTAATATTTACAGGGCATCAGCCATATGTGTGTATCTGGTCCACTGCCTAGTGCTTCCGGAGCTCAGACTGTGAAATAATAGTCGCTGGAAAAACCTCTCATTTGCAGGGGGCAGAGTACAGCCTTTTCCCAGAATGCCTTGCAGAGAGCTCCCCGTCTCACCCTGTGTGTACAGGCGCTTTGGAGATGCTGCATAAAGCTGGAGGAAGATCAAGAGTTATTTATAAACGCTGATAAGATCAAGGAGAAGGAATGAATGTCGAGACCCAGAAACATCTTGTAAGTTTTCATTTCCTCACTCTCCTCCTCCCTCCAGCTCTCTTCTTCCAAAATGATGCTTAAATTGGTTCCCTTCCAAGCTGGGGTGGGGACATGGCTTCAGCAAACATGCTGCTGGCTGCCCAACCCATCCTACGAGGCCTGTCATGTCTTGTCACCAGCTCCCTCTGTCACCAGCTCCCTCCCTCTGAGCTGCGCACACACCTCTGAAACCTGCAACCGCCCCCCCCCCGCCCCCCCCCGCCAGTGGCTCAGCACCTGTAATCCTCTGCAGAAAATCTCTTTTCCTGCGGATCAGCATGGCGTCGTCAGGGAAAATGGCCATCCTCAGGAAAAGTAAAGATGATGAAACTTCCACAGGGGGGATCTCACAAAAGCACAGCCGCATTTCAAAGCCAAACTACCCGAGAGAAGGCGGAACAGCAGCTGCACCGCCCCATGGATGGGACCTGGCGGAGGGAGACACATCTGCTGGCTCCTGTTTGGTTTCTATAAGAACCTGCCAGAGTCCTCTTAGGGCGGTGGGTGAGCACCACTAAAGCTGTCATTGTGCTGCTTAACGACGCTGCCTGGGACCTGGGACACTCCACGCCAGAAATAGCCATTTTAAAAAATGTATTTTTATGATTTCAGAGAGGAAGGGAGAGGGAGAGAAACATCAGTGATGAGAGAGAATCATTGACCACTGCCTCCTGCAACATCCCCCTACTGGGGATCGAGCCTGCAACCAGGGCATGTGCTCTTGACCGGAATCTAACCCGGGACCCTTCAGTCCATAGGCTGACACTCTATCCACTGAGCCAAACCGGCGAGGACAGGAAATACCAATTTGTGGCAGGGAGCATATAAAATATTTTTCCCAGGAAGATCACACTAAAAGATTACATGCTTGAATGCTTAGATTTTTATTTTTGTAATAACTCTTCCTAATACATTCTCTTTGAAATCCGGTCACTAATCTATGTGTGGTGAGGATTATATAAATGTGGAAATAAAGGCTGGTCACTATGGTCAATGGCTGGTTGTTGGCACCAATTCAACACCAACAGGAATCCCCAATTTGGGGTGTGGTGAAGAAGGAAACGATTCAGTTCAAAACAGCTCAATGGTGATGTCACAGGGCTGTGAACACACATGGGCATGAGGTGGCCCTGGGGCCAGGCGGCCTGCTCTGCACCGGTCTGGTCTGCTCTGTGCCCACTTGCTCTGCCCTGTGCTGAGCTGGTCTGCTCTGCTCTGGTGAGACATCAGGCATCTTGGCAGGGGAAAGGTAGTCTTCAGCCTTGGGTGGGGAGGGAAAGTGTATTCTCAGAGCCAGAGGGGAGCTGACTTACATAGACAGAAATCCCACCCTGATCCCTGATTGGTCTGTTCTCATGCAAATGAGGGCTCCAAAGGCGCCCAGGTGGAGTGATCCAAATGACACTACTGTCCTGGTTGGTTAGAATGGAGCTGCTCTGATTGGTCAATGAAGAAGTTGATGGGAACATAGCTGCACATCTCCAGTTGCATGGGGAAAGCCTCCGCCCTATTGGTTGAAATAGGATTCCAGGAACTCCTTTGTAAGAGATGCCTCAGATGCAGGAACACAGAGCAGGCAGGCTGCTCAGGGCAGGCTTCTCTGTGAAGGGCAGTTTGTGGGAGAGGCCCCTGGGTAGAAAGGGCTCCTAGGCTCTGTTTTATTGTTGTTGTTGTTTAATTTGTGCCCCGCTAGCCACTGGGAACCCCTTTTAGTAGGTATTTTCTTTCTAAGGTCCACCCCAAACACTAGAGGCAAAGACCATACATGTGACTCCAAGTCTGATTGTCTTCAACTCTTTAAATGGATCACGTGTACGCAGGCAGAAGGTACAGCTCCATAACGGGGGCTCCCGAAGCTCTGGAGTCTGTTAGGCCTTGATCCGAAGATTCTTATGCAAATACCCAACTTGGATCTGAGTAATTTTTGAAGATGACTGAGGTCTGTGTAGTATATAATGTGTGTATACACATTATACAATTATTTGTGCATATACATAATGATATGCATGTGTGTTAAATTATTGTTTTTTTATTTTCTAAAACAAAATCATAATAAACTATTTCCCAGTCAAGTTTGGAATATGGACGGCACTTGTGGATGAAGATGGGGTAAGCTCAGCTCCAAGAACGAGGCGGTAGAGAAAAGACCAGGTCCACTCTATCTGCTACTTTACCAGATTTATGCCATGATATTGCCACATGCAAAGAAAGAATATGCTCTTTTAAATGAATGCTGAGCACGGGAAGAGGAATTGAGAAAAGAAAACCTCCATAAGCCCAGGGAAGGGGAGTGATGACTAGAAGATTCTTCCTGTGGGGAGGTGAAGCTGTAGTGGGAATGCATCCAGGAACACATGTAAATAAATGAGCATGAATCTGTTCCAAAAAAACTTTATTTACAAAGACAGGTGTTAGGCCATATTTAGCCTGAGAGTCATAGCTTTTCAGCCACTAGACTACATGGATCCCTTCTTTGTTTGGATCCCAAGCTCATCAAGCTCTCCTGTGTTGCCAATCACATTCCCCAGATGACCTTGACATCTAGGGGAAGGACACAGTCATCGTCTCCCTTGGGAAAGGACATCTTGGGTTGTCAGTTAAAATTGGCATCTGTTTTGTAAGCTCCTTTTAAAGACATCAGTGAGTGTTGGTCTCAGGTGTTAGCTAGCTGTGATGCATCAAGAAAGCCCAGGTTCTTGCTCTCAAAGCCCGGACACGAGAACCTTGCAATGTCAAAGCCATTGAGGTCATGGCCCCGTTAGGCAGCCTGCCCTCTCTTCCTAGCACCCCCTCTACCACACAGAGGACCACCCCCGCTCTGGCAAACTTCACCAACAACTGCAGTGTCACCGAAACAACCCTCCTGGTGACTCTTTAGGAAGCAGCAGCAGTAAGAAGGGGCCAGATACCCTATTTCCAACTACAGTGAATTTACCCCCTGCCTCCTCTTTCTCACACTGTCTGTTCTATCTTAATGCTTTCACCTTCTGTTCGCCCTGCTGCAAACTGCTAAAAGGTACCAGATGCTAAATGTTTCACTTTGGGTACATCTCTTCGTTTCCCTTAATGCCACTGTGCTCATCTGCAAATAGAACTAATCGCTACCTCACGGGTTCACTCAGACAGTGAAATTGGATGACAAATAGGACAAGGTCCATCGTGAATCCGGCCTACGGAAGATGCTAAACACACGCAACGTGGCTCTGGAGGAGAGAGGAGGCGCTGGGTGAATTATGCAGCCTCTGTGGCCCTTGAGCTCCTGCCCCCCCACAGAGAGGTGCTCAAAAATGATTCATTCCATTGGTTGCTCCGCTGGGTGAGCGGGGACCTGTTGGAACAGGACCGGTACCCTGAATGCCTCTGCCGGAGCCTCGGGAAAGCCAGGCCTGGGTGTTTTGTAAATAGCTGGAGTAACAGATGGGTGGAGTTAGATATTTTGTCAACATGGAAATCACTTTTCCAAAGTGAGCTTCCCCGTCTGAGGATAGTGCCCTTAATTTCTACAATTAAAAATACCTGCCATATGTTAAACTCTCCTTGCAGCAGCTCTGGAGTGAGGCTGCACTTCCTCTGGAGTCCTTTGCTATAGAGAGACAACTGGAATTACACACTTCAGGAGAACGTAGATCCTCTCACCGGGTCCCGGCTCTCAGGGGGGCTCGGCAGGGCACTCTGCACTCTGCACCCAGTTCCTGGGCCGTAAACAGAAAGCGAGAGTCAGTGCCGTCTAACACTCGGTGTCTAGTCCGTCTCTGACTACAATGGGCTGCGTTGAGATGGGACTGAAGAAGAGAGTAACTTTCAGAGGCGACTCCCTCAGAATGGCGCCCAGCGGTGGTACAGGGGGTGTGGGTGCTCAGGGAGGCAGGTTCAGAAGTGTCCGCAGGTGGGGCTGGCGTGACCCTCCAATGAATACAGCTCAGCTGCCTCGTCAGTGACCCTGTGATCCAGGGACCTTCGGAGTCAGGCAGATCTGGGCTCAAATCCCAGCTCAGCCACGAATTTGCTTCGTGAACTTTAGCAATGTAGGTGCTCTCTTTAGTCTCAGGAAGCTCATCTTCCAAATGGGCAGGAGAATGCGTACTCTCTAAGACAGCGGTTCTCAACCTGTGAGTCGTGACCCCTTTGGTGGTCAAACGACCCTTTCACAGGGGTCGCCTAAGACCATCCTGCATACCAGAGATTTACATTACGATTCATAACAGTAGCAACATTACAGTTATGAAGTAGCAACGAAAATAATTTTATGGTTGGGTCACAACATGAGGAACTGTATTTAAAAGGCCAGAAGGTTGAGAACCACTGCCTAAGACTTTCATGATGACCAGAGAGTTCTGAATGACGGCCGATGCGCCGTGGAGACATTCAAGGATGATAATGAAGCCATGCGCCAGCCTCTCTGCCTCATTCCTTTCCCAAGGAAGCCAGGCTCTCAGACTTCGCTCACAGTGTCCACAACTGAGAGTTACCATTGTCCCTTTTAGCTTGTAGGAACCCTGTTTCTCCAAGAAATATTTCCTCAATCTCAACTGCCATTCGCCCATGCACCGCTCAGTCACACTAACCATGTATTGTCTACCTACCTGTGTCAGAAACCACGCTTGTTAGTAAGAAGACGGAGAGTGCTCAGTCTATGGGAGACAGGAGGACGTGGTCATCTCATAAATGCCACAAGGCGAATGCCTCTTAGAGGAGAGAAGCACAGGTGGAGTCCTGGGGTGGGCGGAAACTGCGTGGCCTGGCCGGGGAAGGTGTCACCCTTGCCCAGAGCACCACGCCAGCGTCTGTTAGCACCTGCCTGGCTGCTGTAACTGTGCATGTGCCTGAAGCCCTCGCTCATAGATATGGGGACTCCTGGCGTTTGCTCCCTGCCCCCAGGCCTCCGGCATAAGACGTGAGATGGGGCAGAATGTTCTGTCCTCAGTGGCCAAGGAGTCCCTGGTGACCAAGTGCTGACAGGCTGGTACTTGGCTGATGCTTGGCCACAACCCACTTCCAGGTCAGCCCCAAAGCTGTGGTGCCTGAATTAGCAACAATATTTAGCAAAAGTGAGCTCATGTCAATGACAGGAAGGGGACACACCCCTTTTTTATTTCAAATAGCAAATCTGTGGGCTTTGTTTCCATCCTTAACAAAGAAGACGGACCTGAATTCCGGCTTGGGGGATTTCGTGCCGGATTTGACTTGACAACAATGAACCCACATGTCTGCGCAGCGTTGTGTCCGGTGGTAACAAGAACCCAGAATGACGCCCTTACAAACGTGTCGGAGCGAAAGCAGCTGGAGGAGACTGCGGGCCAGCGCCTCTTGGACATGTCTCTGGGACTGATTCAAAGAGAGAACTGTGGAGTGTTCTCAGCCATTGTCATTGGGAAACCTGTCCGGTGTACAAGGCTTGACAATTTAGAGTATTTCACACGCACTTGGTCATGTGAGCCTCCCAAATTTAGGGAATACCCTTCTCCCCATTTCACAGGAAATGACACATAGATGAGTAAAGCAATGAGTGCGAGGTCACGCAGGTCCACAGCCCAGTCTCTGTCTGCCAACCGTGAAACACCTCTGTGTGCGTGGGTGCGTGTGGGGAGCACAAAGACCCCAGTGTGCGGGCACATCCAATCGCACCCAATGAGACAGCGTCTCCAACTCTTCACTGTAACTCCGAGTGTTGATTTCACACCCAGGCAGACCCAACAAGCACCATGGGGACCTGGGGCTGCTGAGATCCGGGGAAAGTGGCCGATGCGCTCACCATCTGGAAGGCCCCACAGGAAGAGGAAATGGACTCACTCTGTGCCACCCCAGAGGTCAGAGCAAGGAACCAGGAATGAGCAACGGGTGGATAAGGCCATGTTCCACCTGGAGAAGAAGTCTCTTGTCTATTCTCTTCTGCTCTGAAGTTCACAGCTGATCAAAGTGCTGAGCCCGCCACCGCCAAGGGGCCAGGCAGTGATGGAGGGCGTCTTGCTGGCAGGCGACAGCGGGGATTCTAGCATCCGCTGGGCCTGAACCAATGACTCCTCTGAAATCATTGTCTAGTGCACTTCTGGGTCCTTTTGTTAAATCCTATTGCCTGCTGAGCATGCCCGCCTCTGCCCCCTGGGCCTGGCACTCAGAGCAGGTGCCATCAGAAAGCACTCTGCTTACCTTGGTGGCACAGGGCAGGGGGGCAGCAAGAATGCCCCATGTGCACATTCGCTGTCTCTTTCTGTCTCTCTCACACCTCTCTCTCTCTCTCTCTCTCTCTCACACACACACACACACACACACACACACACTTCCTATCTTTCTCCCAAGTAATTAAGTGTTATATGAAGGGACCAACAAGCCCCATCACCCACGGCTAATAATCAGCTCACAAGCTCCATCAAAAACTGCCCAGCTCTGGTTCACATGGAATTCTCCTGCTCTTTAAAAAAAATATATTTTATTGATTTTTTACAGAGAGGAAGGGTGAGGGATAGAGAGCTAGAAACATCGATGGGAGAGAAACATCGATCAGCTGCCGACTGCCCACCTCCTACTGGCGATGTGCCCACAACCAAGGTACATGCCCTTGACCGGAATCGAACCTGGGACCCTTCAGTCCGCAGGCCAACGCTCTATCCACTGAGCCAAACTGGTTAGGGCTTCTCCTGCTTTTTGAAATGAATCTGTGTCTATGCCTCCAATATAACCTGCATTTTACCAGCTCTGCAAATTCCACAACATAAATCGAATGACAATCTACGTCTATGTCTAAAGAGGAAATGGACATTAATGATGCAATGACAGTTGTCCTTTCAGCAAAAGCCTGCTAGACAACAGGAACTGTGCCAGAGACTTCAGCCGTCATCCCGAATCTCACCTGGGACGCCCCATTACAGATTTGACTGATGCTCACAGAGGTGAATTTCTCGGACTGCCAATCCCCTGCAATTCAAACTCCAAGAAGGAAGAGGTATTTCCACTGGCAATGCCGGCTGCTAATTGAGCTGGGATTCAACCCTCAGCCTGTCTGACCCATAAGTAGGAGCTATTTCCCATTGCAGCACGCTGCCACCAACATCCCAAAATGAGGCAACGGAAGTGTGGGTTCTACGTTTTATGTATAAAAAGGTAACTTTTATTCAGAGTTGCTCTGAGAACAGCGTGGTAGGGAGGGTGGGGATCTCAATACCTGCTGTATGGTTATTGATTACCAATGCTGATTTCTTTCTCTCTCCATTATTTACTTGTTCAGGGAGCTAGAAACAGGGGAACAGCCCTGGCAACTCAGCAGTTATTTAAATAGAACAGTGCGGCCTGGTGCACTCCGCCGGCTGTAATTGGAAACCATTTCCACCACGCACCCATATTTCAAAGGCAATACAACCCAACTCTCTGACCCAGGAACCAGGGCTTTCCTCTCCAGCAGCATGAAAGATTGGGACCAGGGAGGACCGGGAGGAAGATTGCTCTCAGGCACAGCTTTTGCAGAAGAAAGCTGACACAGGAGAATGCAGTTGACTGGATTTTTAATTGTACATTAGGATAAATTAAATGCGTGGCACTAGCTTGGCTTGCGCGGTGGGTGCCGCTGGAACACGCGCTCTGAGTTCTGCAGACCGAGTCACATGCCTCTCTGAACACTCGTAACAGCCCCTGGAACTCTGTGTCTTGAAACTAAGTCACTTTGCTGTAATTGTGTTCAAGCAAGATGTGTTGCTGGCGAAGCCATTCCCTTTCCAACCCAAGTTCATCCTCCTTGGATTGGAGCGCAGTGGTTTGGATCCTGGTGCCCCTGGTCATGGAGCTCCTCCTTGGGGAAGTTTACATCACAGGCTCCGAAACTGAGCAAACCTGCCCTGACCACATGGCGCTCGATGGGAAACTTTCTCTCCCTGAACCTCAGTGACTTCATCTGAAAACAGGTCAGAAACAGGTACCCAAATGGGCCTGAGAGATGAAAGGAGGGGCTGAGTGTCTGACGCTTAGTAGGTACGCAACCAAGAATTACCCAGGCCCCAACCACAACAGCGCTGCTGCGGAAAAAGCCTGCTCCAGCATTTATCAAAATCTGTCTTATTTTAATATCAGTGAATGTACTGGCTGCGTACTTCTGAACTCAGACCTTCATTCTTACTGATCTGTGCTCTTTCTTTACGCTGTGAGTAAAGGTGTGACAGACACGGCTGGGTGTTTCCCTCACCCGTATATGAATGCAAACAGCTGTTCATGAATTGTGCCTTTTCCTACCCTGAGGAGTGCTGGCACGCCCTCTTTTTAATGCCCAGCATCTTGGCCCTCCCACACTGGGCACCTACAGTCCAGTCCCTGCACGTTTATCTTCGTTGATCTGACCCACGCAGTACACTACGATTCTCAATGTTAGCTCCCAGCTTACAAAGGACAGGCAGCTTGTCTGCCATCAAACAGCTGGGAAACAGCAGAGCCAAGACCCAGTCCCGGGTCTGCCTGGCTGCGAAGCCAGAGCTCATTCCCGTTAGCCATCTCCACACCAGCCCAGCGGTCCTCCAATGGAGGTCATGTCTGTCCTCCAGGGGTCACTCACCAATGTCTGGAGATATTTTTAACTTCCCAGTGGGGGAAGGGAGGCGATGCTAACAGCATCCAGGGGCCAAGGCCAGGGTTGGTGCTAAGCTTGCTCCACGGCATACGCCAGCCCCACACAAGGAAGAATTATCTAGGCCAAAACCTCAACTGCGCCGCTGTTGAAAAATCCTGCTCCAGCATTTATCAAAATTTGTCGTATTTTAATATAAGTGAATGTAATAGCATCATATTTCTTAACTCAGACCTTCATTCTTATTGATGTGCAAGTACCAAAAGATCTTATTTTTCCAAGTCTTCTGCAAGGCAGAAATTTCCCCAAAGCGAGTTACATGTTCATACTGCCGGCTTTACTCATTTCCACAGCACAACGTCTATTGCCTCCTGGTTTCCATGGTAAAAGGTCGATCTATTGTTTGCTTAGCTCATTTTTTGCTTGTTCATGCCATTTTGAAAACAGCTTTTCAAATGAAACTTCCAAGGTCAAATCTAATACATTCTTACCTCTTTTTCTCTTATTTATTTTTCCTACATAAAATATCTGGCATGCCACAGAATGTAAACAATCCACAATATGGCTAACATGTGCACCAGCTCCAAGATGTGATAGAAGGGATTACTTATAAAATAAACACGTTGTGTTTGATAAGGTTCTCAGAAGCCTAGTTCAGATTCTAACTCCATCTGACAGAAGGAAACAGGCCTAGGTAGGCTGTGATCTACCCAGAGTTAAACAGCTAACTTCCTAGGAGCAAGAATAAGATCATAGGTATGCTCACTCCTGGCTGGTGCTTTTGGGATGTTTGACCAGTGTGCACATGCATGAACATGCACACGTGGAGGCAGGTACATGTGCACCCATGCATGCCTGTGGACACACACACACACTTAATTCTATGTTCCCTCCTTATCTCTTAGAAAGTTTCAAATAGTGATGGTTACCCATCTGTTAAGTGAAAATCTAAAACCAGGAGTCAACTCTTCTCTGTTCTATGGAGAGGCTTAGAGGGAATAGGGGCTTGGGACAACCTAGACACACAAATGAGAGCTGGAGATACACAAACCAATCACTCCACATCTGGAGCGCCAGACTGAGGCACCGATGAAGCCAGACAGAGCCTGCTAAGAGTAAGCCTGGATACTTACCGTCTCTCCTCCCCTGCCCAACCCCACGCTGCCTCCAGAGTTCCGTTTATTAAATATAAACGTAATGCGTGGCCACCTGGCTCGAAAGACTAGAACTGCCTCCTATTTCCTAAGTGAGAGCTAAGATCGCCGCCTTGCAGATCAGATGAGCTTACTTCTCTAGGCAGCACGACTGGGATACATGCTCTCACCTGTGATATCCACGAGCTTCCCAGGGGACTGCCTTGCACGACCTGGAACAAGTTCCTCCAATCCTTCCGCCTGACCTCCGGGCCAGTTTCCATGCTTCCTCCTCTGTGGCCGCTGACTCCTGCCTCCCTGACACCCCAGTTTGTATCACAGGGAGACACCGTTCTCATTGATTTCCCATCGCAGAACCCAGACCCACGTTATGTCGAGAAGACATACCCAAGGATCTGAGCAAACAGAGAAAATAATGTAGTAGCTCCTAGAAGTGCCAACTCGAAGGCCCGATGACACAAACCCACCGCAGAATCCCAACCCAACTCCTGCCTAACTTCTCATCAGAGCAACTCCACCTTTCCCCAACACACTTTCTAGGCCTCTCCACCCCTAGGAGTTTAGACCTCAGTAGACAAATGTCTTAGTCTGTGCAGGCTGCTGGCTGAAAAACAACAGACATTGATTTCTCCTGGTTCCAAAGGCTGGGAAGTCCAAGATCAATGAATGGACAGAGTCAGTGTCTGGGGAGGACCTGCATCCTGGTCCATAGAAGGCTGTGTCCTCATAAATCCCATTCATGTGGGCTCCACCCTCATCACCTAATTGCCTTCATAGTTGCACCTTTTAATACCATCACAATGAGGTCTAGGACTTCATTGTATACATTGGGGTTGGGGAATACACACATGTAGTTCACACCAATAAAAATGAAAATCTACTTCCAAGACCATAGAATTTCTTGCTCCGGGAGGCGTGGCAGTGGGGTGACCTATTTCCTTCTCCAAAGGTGCAATCTGACCACCATCCTCACCCCACTCTTGTTTGTGGGGTATTTTCTAACGTTTGGATTGCTCAGTCCCAGCAGCCTGTCTCACCAGCCGAACTCTGTCAAGTTCCTGCAGCTCTATTTCCTGCAGCCTGAGAGGCGTGTGGCCCGAGCCTTCTATACTCTGCAGGAAACAGGCCATCTATTCCAAAGGTCTCCTTTCACGGAGCTGAAAAATGGAGCTAGAAGGGCTGGCCCAAGGCACGCAGCAAGGCAGCAGCAGAGCCAGGACTAGACCGCAGGCCATCCCAAGTCTAGTCAAATACTCTTTCTTTTAATATGCTCTTCAAATCTCAATAATGAGACATTTTAATTTTATATGAGTATGAAGACACACACGAGTAGTCAGCAAGTGAACAGATATGAGAACCCCGGGAAGCAGTGAACATATGGAAACCGAATCTGGGTCACAGCACTCCTTGGGGACCCATCACTCCTTGGCCACAAACTGAAACAGGAAGGTAAATTCAATGGCAGGGGTACAATACACACTGTACTAGTAATTGATTTAGAAGATGTATTTAGAGGCTGTTAATAATGCATGTAAGATGCTGAATATTACTTTTCTCATTATAAATATTTAAGAGCATATCGTTTTTATAGCACAAGATATTCTGCAGTGATCAGCTCATATAAAGGACTCTACCCACCGATGACACGAAGCCCAAGGAAAGAGATCAGCTCCTGTACCTGGGATGATGGTGAGAGTGGTATCTGAAGTGAAAAAATAAGTTCATTCTGAAAGGCCCCAGAGTGACATAGCTTTCATTCAAGGTGAACTACCATCCTTGCCGCAAGAAGCTGTGCAGACTCAGTTCATGTCATGCAAACATAAATTTCCCATGCGATCCCCAGGGTTACTTTCCTGCTTTGCATCTTTAGTAGGTTTTTAATAGCAACGATCAAGTTGGAAATTTTTTTATTCTTTTATAGCCCAGGAAGCCTTTGGATCTTTTTCGATACCAATTCAGCTCCAGGTTTAAAATGGGAAACAGAAGAATTGGCAGCTGCAGGAGTGCTAATTAGAGCTAATTATAAATCTGATTGAGTGGTCTGGTCAATAACATTAGGGCAAATACTACCCTGTCAGAGTGGGACCACGTTCTGATGGGGCACACACGGCTCTCAATGTCTAGCGAATAATCAAGTCAAAAGACAGTTGTACCTCAGTCGATATATTACAATGCTTTCCCTAGAAATAAGTCCCACATGGTCAATCAGTGGGAAAGACCCAGACAGAATAGCAAAGACCCAGACCCAGAGTCAAACACACTTGACTTAGGATTCTAGAACCACTGTTTGCCAGCTGTGTGGCCTGAGGCAAGTTACAAGTCTTCCCTGAACCTCAGTTTTCATATTCATGTTCGTGAACTGGAGGCAATAATACCTATACTCAATGGCTTGAGAGGATTACAATCAATATATGCCCTGTTGGCCATTGTCTGACATTGCCCACCAATCATCTTAGCTAGATTCAGAGGAGATAAATAGCTGCCCTCGCATCAGTGGGGTCATCAGGAAGGTTGTTTATACCACCTGATGCACTCTGTGTCATGTACAAAGACAGGGTTTCAATGTTTTATTGATCTCGAATAAAACACTTTGCATCACTAAGAATCCTTTATTTTTTTACAATCTTCTTCCCAGATGAGAAAAGTCTGTGGGTCCTGAGGACCCAACTAGCTTGTCATGTCCCAGGTATCTAAAAGCACGGGTGGTCACACATTGCCTGTGTGTGTGCAAAGCCAAAGGAGTGACCTGCACAGAAGCCAGAGAAAAACGCCAAGCACACCCACCACACAGATCGCCAGTCTCGGGGTGTCAGTTCCCAGCTGCACGGAAAGCAGAGAGACCGAACTGAGCAGTGTCTGAACTGAGGCTTAAAGCTGAGACAGAAAAGCTTTGGGGACTTTATCTCAAGCACTGCAATCTCCAAGGGAGTGCGAAGGGAGCAGCAAGGATCCTGGCGTGACATGGACCAAAAAGATTGACTTGCTACTGGCTTCCTTTCAATATTTAGTTTCTCAAATAGAATGGAAATCATTGCTTTGTTCTTTATGTTTCCAAGTTCAAAACAAGTGAAATTACATGTATTCCCGTGAGCCATAAATGTGCCAGTCTCTTCTTCCTTCTCTTGAGGGGTAAAGACACTGCCAGGTGCATGCCCAACCATGTCTAGATCGTTCAGCATTACAACAACATCACCCAGAAACGTGGCAGCTGCTCCTGGTTCAAATTCTGCTCTAGAATTTGAGTCCAAATGCTCACATGCAGCCAACCGCCTCTCAGTAGAGACGCCTACAGGCTGAGCACCAAGGTGCACAAGGTGCTAAGACCTGAGCTGCAAGAAGGGAAGAGGCATGTGGCAGACGTGTGTCTCCTCCTATAGATCTAGGAAGAGAAGAGCGCCTTGACCCCCCTACAGCCACCCTGGATTCCTACTTAGCAGCACGTGACAAGACAGACGGTCAGCAATGAAAAGCCGCCACTGAGAATGAGTGTGGCTCAGATCGATCAAGTTCCTCCTGCCCCATGCCCTGTGGGACGGTCTACACTCCGAAACCCGGCATTGGAGGCCTCAGGACCTGGCCCAGCCTTCCCTGCCCTTCTCTTTGCTTCTGCCCCAAATCAGTCACTGTTTACCACAGGTAGATGTTCTTGCGCTTCGGTGCCTTTGCTCATAATGCTGTGTCAGCTGAGAGCTTCAGTCCAGACTCTACCCATTTAAAATCCATTTCAAATGTCCACTCACTCACATATTCATTCAGCAAATGTTTATTGATTGTCTAATGCATGCTGCTCTCTGCTGTTCTGGGCACGGAGAACACAGATATTAATCAGGAACAACAAACTGCTCATACACTGGAGCAGGTGAAGGAGGAGTGAGGTTCCCTAAAGGAAGGGCTGTGTCCTTCCCGGGGTCCCAGGAGGGAGACTTCTGTCTTGTGTACAGCCCCATACACCGAATCTGCTGTGTTCTCAAAACACATATGACCGCCAAACTCGAATTAGAACTACGGAGTCAACTTTAGAGTTTCAGAGTAAAAATACCATCTTCAGGGGCATCTACTGCTTATAGGGAAGGGCCAATGGTCCATTCTCAAGCACATCTAACTTCCTGCAAAGCAGGATTAATCCTTGACTGTGGATTCTATTTACATAAGCACGGTGTTTACTCATAGCTCACTTCCTACTCGTCCCAAAGGCAAGTCTATAGGACACATTTCACGCATCTCATTTCTCGAATTCCTCATTTTGGGATTCTCCCGAAGCTCTCCGAGGCACCTCACACCTGCCCTCTTCTCTGCCCCTCCCTGCATTTCCCCCTCAGCTCATCCAGGGAAGTGTCACCATGCTTCCTGCACTCTAAGGACCAGCATGGAGGCAAGGGAGGTGTTTGCTTTGGGTGCCAAGTTTAACAAGAACGGAACAACTTGGTAATGGAAATAAGTGATGTTTGATGAAATATTTGTAAATAAAAATTAATGCAAACAAATCCAAGATGGACAAAGTAGCAATATATTATTAAAGTCAGAAATCTGTTCCTTTTGCCTCAGGCTCACACATGACTCAGCAAGGCTGTGCCCCCAATGACAGAGTGCAGCACGGACGCTATTGCACACGGTTCCTGGAAGACACGGGACACCTTTGTCAGCTGACTTGGGCTCCAGGCCTCTCTTCCAGCTTTGCTGACGCTTCCTTCGAGAGCTCGGCAGTCTCAGACATTCCCACCCAAAGTCTCTTGTCTACTTCATTCTGGAACCAACTTGCAGAGAGGGCTGGCTGCTTGTTTGGCCTGCCCTGGCTCTACCCACCATTATGCATGCATCTCCCACAACAAAATCTTTAATCATAGCTTGGTGCCTGCTTCTCACAGACTAACATAAAAGAGAATGATTCCTTTTTCTCTAAATGGCAAGATTGGGATAAAGTTTACTACTCAAGCATGGTCTATCTATCAGGCAACTTGCCCGCCCTCAGACATCAATATTCTCTTTCTTCCTACATGTAGAAGTAGGCATTCCTGTGGCAGGACCCAAGTCCTGGGCGGGAGTGTGTATGTATTACACAAGTACCTATTATACATGCAAATTTCAAATAATTAGACCTTCTTGGTAATTAAACCATTTTTCAAGCAGAGATTTTGTGTTTTATTTGCTGATGAATGGATTGCATTTCCAGCCAGGACTGCAAACCATGAATATCTAGATTAATGACTAGCTGATCATTAGCATGAAGCTTTTACCTTGAAAACATTAGTGCTAGAAGGAAATCAGTGGCTCCAGATCAGCAACTTCAAACGGATTCTTCTTTTTCTTTGGTTGAACTCCTTCCAAAGGGAATAAGGGTATTGGGGCTCCTTTATGAATAGACTTTGTCCGTAACCTCTTAAAAGCAGCTGGTCTCTGCCTGGTGTCTGGTCATCCCTGGACATAACCCCTGACCCAGGCCATGGATTTCAGAGATCCAGGCTGTGGGCTCAGCCACAGAGGCATAGATTTTATCAATGACTTGTTTGAGTGGAATGGGGCTAAGACAGGAATTTTTGGTTGTCTACCCACATCCAGTTCCTCTCTCTAGTGACCAGCTAGTCCTTTTCTAGACATTTCTGTACACGGATATGAGGTCCAAACTGCTGCAAATAGGCTGAGAATAAAAGCAACCCAAAGAGCAAGGAGGAGCTAAGAGAGAAAGAATGAAGCCGGACCCCTGACTGGGCTCATTCTGAGGCCTGGCTCTCCTCTGGGTATCCAGATAAGTGAAGCGAGAAACTTATGTTCTCCTGCTGAAGTGGGACTTGGCATTGCTCTGACCCAAGAGCCTTCCAAATGTTATAAGGGACTCATCATAGAAGAGAACAAAACCCCTCTTATTGGGCTAAGATCTAGAACAACTCAATGCAAGTAAACATTTGGAATTTTTAGCTTCTAGAAATCAGATCTAATAAGGGACTCAAAAGGAAACGACTCACAGAGGAAACAGGGTTTGAATCTTTCCTTCGGAAGAATTTCGGGGGGCGAGTGAATGAAAAATTGAGAATGGCATCTCGACTGAGCTGGAGGAAGAAAGAGCTTTCCTCAGGAGAAAGGTTGTGAGCGTGGAGGCCAGGCTGAACAGACATAAAAAGAGAGAAGAGATATAGCTGATATATCTGGGTGACTCTTAAAGCTGGGAAAAGGAGGCATTTCAGGCATTCAGTCCATGAATGTGGGAGCCCAGATCTAGAGACCTCGCAGAGGAAAGGCTGATTGGAGCTGAAGCGGTAAATGTATGACCCCTCTCCCTTTTCTAAGTTCAAAACCCAACTGAGAAACTGAAACGTGTACCAGTTCAGGATTAAAAATTATAGCATTATTGCTAGAGGCTCTGGTTTGAGGAACTTAGCTTTAATTTGGGTGAGGGGGGAAGGGAGGGAGAGAGGGAGAGATTGGTCCTAAGTTTGATTTTTGACTGAAGAAAGAGTAGGTCTTTTTTGGATTTTATTATTGTTATATTTTTGCTGAAGGCATTATGGATGTTCCCCTTTTCTCCCCCA
>NW_005371287.1:1302371-1315177 GCF_000412655.1 Myotis brandtii
CCGCAGTATTTGTGTCCTTGGGTTAAGCTTATATGCATATCAGTTTGGTTAATCTCCTGAGTGGAGACTTTTGACTCAGGAGGGTGAGAGTAAAATTTATGTGAAGAACAGAGGTTCTCAAATGTGGGCCCTTTGAAAGCTGAAGAAAGAAAGTTGAGAGGCACAAGCGGCAGATTTTCCTGTCAGTAGCAACAGCCCAAGTCCAGGACCTGCTGGGAGTGACTCTTCGGCTGAGACAAATATGAGAACAAGACTCAGGGGAAGCTGAAGTCTTTGAGAGGGAAGCAGTAGCAGCGACCACCGTGGCACAGGGTTCCCACTGGATTGGGGCATCACAGAGAAAAGGGCGAAAGACAGAGAGTGGCGGGCATGTGGGTCCTTGTCCGTGTCTGCTCAACACAGGGTAGAACCTAATCATCCAAACCCACATTCGGTTCACAGTTGGGGACTGAGGAGCTCAGGCTCCAAGAGAAAGAGGGGATGTAGGCACTTAGATGTTTAAAGGTGTTGGATGAGCCTTAACCTGGGAGGAAGGACCTCATGTGAGCCCTGACGCCTGAAGGTGCCACCAAAGGAAGTATCCAAACTTTGTGGGGAATTAGAAATGCTTGCATTTCCAGCATTACGCTCTGAGAGAGCAGGCTGTGCACAATAGGGATGTGTTACCCCAAATAGAAATAGTGTCACAGCCCCTTCATAGAATCTTTCTTCCTATTGCCCTTCATGTCTGCGTAAGGTGATTCCTGGGCTTCCAGCAGTTAGAATAAATGGTATCCCAGCAAGACGGAAACAGGCATTTGTTCAGTTGTTGCTGCTTTTGTTGTCTCTCTATAATTTGCTTCATAGATACTGCTCAACATCTGCTTTGGTCTCTGGCTGTCAAAAGCTATGTAGGTCTGGTTTGTATTGTATATTTTGTTTGGAAACAGCAGTGTTTCCTTTGTTGTTGTACCTTGCAGCCCAATGCATGTCAAAATGTAGCTGAAATGCTGTTTCGAGTGCCCGGCTCTGGACAGCCTGCCTCTTCATTTCAGAACCGGGCTCATGCTGAGAGCCGTTTCTGGGTTCTGACCACTCTTTCCCTGATGTTTTGTTGTTTGTCTAAGAACACTCCTCACTCAGAAGCTGTTTTGTATTTATTGACTCGACACTGGGTGAGGCTCCTCATTCCCAGCCTCAAAGCCCGGCTGGTTCAGCTGGTTTCCAGACTCAAAGGTGGAGGAGACAGCATTGCCCAGGTGATTCATCAGGGTGAGGACCAACCCTCCTAGTCCTGGGGTGACAACACACCAGGAACAGAACACAAGACGTCGCCTTGACATCTCAGCAAAGGTATGACAAAGCGCAAGGACCTACCAGTAAACACCTACTACGCGCTGGGTTCAGTGTTGTCATACTGCGCCAATTCTGTGCCAAGCATTCCTGTAGTCAAGGTTGTCATGGGCAACATAGAAACAAACAAAAACCTTCATCTTCATGGGGTTCATATTCTAGTCAGGGTAGGAAAACCAAACCAAACAATAAACAACCAAATAAGTTGTATGTTCATGTACATAGATGTGTGTATACACTCACACACACACCCATATGCACACCTATTAGAAGGGGTGGTAACACTGTAGAGAAAAATACCAACAGGAGGGGACATAACAAGTGTTGGATGACACCTCCCATGTCGGTGGCCTTCGGGGCCTCAGCCCCCACATCTGTGAAAGGAGGGCTTGCCCCAGGCGCCCTCCATCACTGGCCTCCTCTGAGACTGTGACACACTCTGCCTGCCCATGCACTGGCTCACTCCTAAATGCTTTCAAAGACTCTTGTGAATGAACTGCATCCCCACTAGCTTTCAACTTACTTTGTAGGTCAATTCTCCCCTTAGTGGCTCCTGTGAGAACCACTCTTCTTTATAGCACTAGTCACAGTTGCGATTTTATATCCGTGTGATTAATTAATCATATTGTATTGATTAAGTTATGTTAGCCCCATTGAATGTCTATGCTCACTATTATATTCCCATTGTTAACACAGTGCTGGGTGCCCAGTACATGATCAATAGGATTATGATTGAGAGAATGAATGAATGAATGAATGAATATGCTCTATCTCATCTTCCTTGCTTCTGTTCTAAAGAATCTGACATTTGTCTTTTCTTTAGCATTCCTTCTTCAAGCTTTTCACCGATATTCTCCTCTTTTCAAAATGCATGCTTTCAAAGCCAGAGGACCTAGGGACATATTCATTCATGTTCTGGACAGAGTAAAATTTTGTTTACATACTATGGAATGTGTGAGCAGAGGTGGAGGCAAGGGATTTGCATACAGAAAGCTCTGAAGATGCTTTCTTAAAGGGACTAGAATGGCACCTGAGCATGCACACACACACACACACACACACACACACACACACACACACACATGCACACGAACACACATACAGACTTCCTCTATCATTTATAAAGGGGGTGCGTGTGGATGCCAGGTCTGTGTCCTGCCTCAGGCACCGGGCTGTCTTCCTGCTGCCTCTGGGCATGTCTCTGCGGGCTCCTTTACACAGAGTGTCTCATCGTAAAGGCTGTTTTGAAATGTAGATACACCAGGCGGTGCGGAGACAACATTTAGAGAACAATGGGAAGCATTAACTGGCAGGGGATGGCTGCACTGCATGGAAGAGTTACATGGGAGAAATAACAAAAGACTGGTCACGTGGCACCTGCTGTCCTAAGGGCACCTAGCCCAAATCCTCCAGGCCTACGCAGTCGTATATTAATTATTTATACACTTTTCTGAAAATCCTTTATAATTTATGTAATTACATATGTGCCAAAGTAATATTCTCTTCTCATTCCACAATGTGGGTTTGGCCAATTCTACAGTCATAGTCAGAAGACTGAAGGACCACTCTAGGTATTATTCTATTGTGCCTGGATTCAGTAGCCCCTTGGCTATCAGGGTCAAGTTCTGGGACCTGGAGGGTGGGGTGCAATATCATAGGTTGGCCTCAACCCAGCCCTCTTATAAGATGATGCTTTTATTCTGACAGGTAGGTTATAATACTATAGCAACTAGAGTCACATCTGGTAGAAAACAGAAACTTACACCCCTGTGGTTTTCTGACAATGAAGGCAAAAATCAAATAACCATAAAAACCGCACATTGTCAGTGCCATCATTCCCTGCTAAGAAGATAAACAGGGTGACAGGAAGGACAGACCTTCCTCTGTCAGCGACGTTGAAGAGGCCATCAGTACAGAGAGCCCGATGGAAGGAACACAGGACACTGGAAGGGATGCACTCTTCAGGGGCATTTTTATAGAAAATACAGAACCAAGCTTTCTTCAGTCATTTCTTCATGGCCCCTCTTCAATAGCCATTCTCTGGAGACATGCTTACAGGTGTGAGAGTGATGGTAGCGAGACCTGTAGCTTTGGGTGATCTGACTTGATACAGGATTAGTTTGCTCACCAAATATTGAAGTGGAAGGGATGAGGCCGCAGTGAGCATCTCAAATACTGTTTGTTTTCTTGGCAGGTGGGGTGATAGGAGTTGGTCCCAGACATTCCTGACACACAATATGTGTTTGATAAAAGTTAGGTATTAGAAGAAAGAGGAGGTAATGAAGGAGAAGAACCAACTAGTAGTAGTACTAGGAGCAGTAGTAGTAGAAGTAACAGTAACAGCTATTCTAGTCTCTAGTTACCTCAGAGCACCAGTGAAGCATGGCCAGTCGAAAATAATGCAGTAGAAGCAACAAATTGGACTTGGCATTAAAGTTACTCTGCTGAATCCTCTGGACATATCAAGAATGGAAGTCAAGTGATCAACCAGCCAGCCAATCACTCTCCCAACTGTGCCCGTTGTCCCAAGTGAAACACTGAATGGTATCAGGGCCATATTGTCCAAAAGTCACACTGCAGCAGCCTGACCCATCGTCCACTGTGCTGGCAGACTAAGGGCCTCCCGAAGATGTCCATGTCCTCATTCCAGGAACTCGTGCCTAGGTTATACCACATGGCAAAGGGGGATTGAGGTAGTACATGGAATTAAGGTTGGTGATCATCTGACCTCAAGATAGGGAGAGTGTCCTGAATGATCCAGGTGGGCCCAAGGTAATCACGAGGGTCCTTTAATATGGAAGAGAGAGGCATAAAAGCCAATGTCAGAATGATGTAATATGACAAAGGCTTGATCAGCAACTGCTGGCTGTACAGATGGAAGGGGCCATTAGCCAAGGGAAGCAGGCAACCTCGAGAAGCAGGAAAAGGCAAGGGGTGGTTTATCCCCTAGAGCCTCTACAAGGGAACTCAGTCCTACTGACACCTTGATCTGAGTCCAGCGAGACCCACGTGGACTTCTGACTTCCAGAACCATAGATAATTTTGTGTTGCCATAGAAAACAAATACATCCATCAATTACCAGACGGAGCTACTTCCCAGCCAACCCCAACCCCAGGGCTATGCTCCCTGAGCATATCCAACAATATTCATCAGAGAGTTATCCTCTCAAATAAGCAACCAGCAGGCCTTCTAAGATGAGTGGAGTTCTTGATGGGGTGAGCCCTTGAGAGGCAGCAGCTTGGACTCAGGAGAATGAGCACTTGACCCTATTCGTCTCCCCCTGGACTCTAGAACCCCTTTCTCCCTGCCGACTTCCTGGAGCTCTCCTCTGCCCTCCTCTGGAGGCTCTCATACTAGTTGGAGTTGTTCCCTCGGAGCAGGTGGCAACATTTCTGGGAATGTGAGCAGTGGGAGTGTCCGTGGGGCTAAGTTTGAACTCCATACCTGGGGACTCCCACTTCACGGAAAGGCTCATAGAGAGGTCTAGTTTATTGAAAACTTGGGAGCATCCTTGAGGGAATTCCCATGAATGTCAAACCCTCATTTCAGATATTAGATAGGGAACCATTCTCCAGTTTGCCACACAAATGTAGGTCCTGCCACTAATGTTGAAGGCTTAAGTACTATTTAGTGGTGTTTTATTACAATAGTAGCATAGAATGTGAGGGAATTAAGAGGATCATGTATTCATTAATTAGCAACAAGTTATGCTTCTAGTAATATCCTTCATTATTAAAATCTCTGTCTTGGGGGCAAACAGCGAGCATGAGGTTATCCCACAACTGCCCGGCATGCCCCCTGCTCGGTACCAGGCCTTGTTTTAGAAGCAAGTCTATTGCACTTGACACTGGGATTCTACATAATTAATTGTGACTGACTTTGAGGGAACATTTTAGAATATTAAGTAAGGGTAGGGTTAGTCTTGCAGGGAATTCAGGAGAAGGTACTTCCATAGAAATTAACTGAACTCTATCTAATTCCTCTGTAACAAACACCCTTCCAGAACCTCTCCCTTCCGCTGACCCCTCACCTTTATCCCTACCCTCACCCCATCCCACTGCATCGGCAAAGTTTATTGTAACTATATACGATTTCTGAGAGTTTTACACACAGCAACATATTAAGACACTGTTTGAATAAATCAATATATATTGGCAGAGTGTTTGTTTCTCTTCATATGGCCATCACACGGACAAGTCTTAAGTGAATCACTACATGTCATGGTGAACATGAAAAATCACAAGTGTGTGACCTACTGGAGTCAAATGTCAAGGCAGCCCCCAGAGAAAGGGACCAGACCAGAGCTCTGGCTGCCCCAAGTCCCACCCAGTTGTCCCTGGACTGAGGAGATTAATGTCTTGGACCACTTCTAACCACCTAGGCCATGCCACACCCTGCTTGGGAAGGTCTGGGATACACAGTAAAGGGTAAGACCATGGACAGGCAGCATGGCACAGTAGTTAAGCAGTGGGTTCCGGGGTCCCGTCTAGCCTCTGCCATTTCTAGCTCTGTGGCCCTGGACAAGTTACTTACTGCTCTGCACCTCCATTTTATTATTTGTAAAATGAGAACGAGAGTCATAGTGTCTACTTTATAGAGTTATGACAATTACAGCTGTAAAATTCTTAGAACAGTGCCTGGTATACAGTGAGTCCTAAATGAATGTTTGAAGTCCTAAGACCTGGGTTCAGGTCCTCTTGTGCTGTACGACCCGGAGAAGGTGGCTTTGGTCTCTCCCTGCCACATGCTCACTGTGAGTGAACAATCATCTGCCAAACTGTTTTGTTGGTAGAACACTCCTATCCCAGTCCCTCTGCGAGAGTCACATTACATATGTTTTTCAAAGCTCACTCCCGTGTGTTCTGAAAGAGGCTCTGTGAAGTGTCCCAATTTGACGATAACTGCATTGTCATCTAAACATCGTCAGCATTGTAATGGCAGTGAGTCTGGCAACCAGGAGGTCATGGTTGCCCAGCTGAGAGCTATTCTGGAGGGTGGTCGGGGCAGAACAAGGGCAGACAGTCTGAGTGAAGATGCAGAATTGGAGGTGCTTGTCCTAGAGACATAAAGGAGGACAATGAGGCCCAAACCAGAGGGGGATGTGGCTGAAGGAGAATGGGCTTTGTGTTTGCTAAGATGGAGACGTGAGTGTGTTTATATGTAGAGAGCAAAGCACCAGCATAGAGCACAAGGCTCTGAACCAGGAGAGAGAGAAAGGGGATGATTAATGGAGTGAGATGCCAGAGGTTGTGGAAGGGAAGCGTAGGATGTCAAATCCTCTCTCCAGGAACCAGTGAATTGTACATTGGCAACTGGATGACTTAATTGAGCTCTCTGATTTCAATGATGCCCAGGAAGAGATAAGCACATGTTAAATTCTAGGCTATCCCCAGTTGATTTCTGTATTGCAGTTGGTGATGAAATAAAAGCAAAATGATAGAGATTGATTGCAGGCTTCTCAGGAGGCCTGGCTGCACTGATAATGCAGTGGATGCTATAATTACTCTGGGAGACCTTGCGCCAAAGCCCCTGGAACAGACGTCTGGGTCATCTCACGGGACTGTCACTCTTCACAGGGCTTGAGCATCACACCACCTCCAGGAAAATGCACCCACCAGGCAGAGCCACAAACCCTCCTGCCAGCAAGTCTCCTAATGCAAGTCTCCTAAGGGCTGATTAACAGGCACTCCCTCTACAAATATGAAGCCCAAGGTTGCTCTTCAGAATGCAGGTCCCATGAGGTCCCCACTTTTTTCAGCATCTCCCCAGGTCACTCGGTCACCAGAGGGGACCTGAGACATCTCACTCTGGCTGCTACTATCTTGAACTTGGCAACTGGTCGCCCAACATCTCTCACTGCTACCTTTTCTCAGCCCTTCCTGGACCAGCTGATCTGCATGGCCTGGAGCAACAAGAGAGCCATCCCTGCATTGACTCATTCCTTCATGGATCCATTCATCCAACAAAGTATGTACCAGGCACTGTGCTGGACACTAGGACTCACAGATGAGGAAGACATGGAGTCTTCCAGGAGCTCACTATCCAGAGTACAGATCACTCCTCCTGGAGGGACTAGAGCCGCCCAGACCTATAGGCCATGGGCAATTCCCCAGAGCACACCAGCCACACTAGGCCCGTTACCCCTCCCGGCCTTTCTCATGCTTTGCTCTTCGCTGGGAACTCCTTCCAGTCCTCGGGCAGCCTCACCACCGGGAAGACTTGCATTTTACCCATTCTCCCGCCAGGTGTAGACCCCCCTCCTCGTACCAGTTAGTTTGTTTTATGTTGCAAATAATAGAACAACCAATGTAGCTAATTTAAATCATGAATAAGTCACTTGGTTCACATAATCAGAAGTCTGGAGCTAGAGCAGGTATTCTGGTTGCCTGAATCCCGTTCCTTGGGCTGCTTCTGTGCTAGTCACTCAGCTGAGTTCTCCTCTATGTACTGAGTTCATTTCAATGCTCACAGAGGGGAAATGTCTGTGCTGCTTTTCAGAGGATCTGAGGGAGTGGGAAGCTACTCCCCACATTTTCCAACGCAATTCCTCTCACATCTCATTGACCTGAAATGGACCATGAGGCCATTACGGAATCAATCCCCATGGCCAGAAGACAGCCAGGTATTGATCAGTTTAGGCCTGTGTAGCCCACACTAATTACTGTGGCAAAGCAATGAGATTTCTCTGATTAATTAGGAAAAACAGAGCCTATTCCTGGAGCTGAAGATGGAGGCATTCCTTGACATTTCTTGGCTGCCCTATCGAGGGATGAGAACAGAATGGATGCCATGATTACTGGTGATGACATGAGCACAGCATGGGAATGGGACCGCTCACTATGGCTCAGACCTTGACATGAGTGGCAAACGCCTGTGACCTCTGGATGCAAAGTTTCCCCAGGATCCAGGCTCCAGCCCTTGACCACAAGATGGAGGCATTCCTTGACATTTCCTGGCCATCCTATCCAGGGATGAGAGCAAAATGGATGTCATGATCATTGACGCATGACATGAGCACAGCATGGGAATGGTACCACTCACTATGGCTCGGACCTTGACGTGATTGACAAATGCCTGTGACCTCTGGATTCAAAGTTTCCCCAGGATCCAGGCTCCAGCCCTTGACCAGAGGGTCTCAGGACGCTACACCTCCCCTCAGGATATTCCCTCCCACAGCACAACCCTGCTCTCAAAGGCCTGGGATATTTGTTCCACGCAATGTTATAGGGAGACCAGGAGCGGAACTGAATTCCTTGTAAGCTGTTCTATTTGTTTGCTGGTAGATGGGCCTCTGATGATGGAAACAAACATTGTCCACCTTGCCTCCTTTGGAGACTTCATTTTAGCCTGGGTCAGACAGTTTTCCACAGGGCAAGGCGACAACCTCAGGACCAGCCACACTCGTTGACTTATTTTCATGTCAGGGTTAAAGGAAAGACTCCCTCTTAGAAAGCAACTTTTTCTCATTATGAGGGCTGAAGCCAAGATGGTCACAGTGGTTACAACTCAGGACTCCTGTCCCCGATGCCTCCTGACCTCATATGCCTTGAACCTGTGATTCTGAGACTTAGGATCAGTCCTGCAGTATCTCTAACTCATGGCTTTGGCCTTCTATGGCCTTGAGTCCACATTCCTCTAAGACGGAGGCCAGGGGAAGGCTTTGGAGAAAGTGCCTTCCTTGAAGACGAGGGCATTCAGAGTGAGGAAAGCAGGATCGAGTTCTATTTCCTGCTGGACCCAGGCAGGTAAAAGCATTTCTAAGAGCCTGAAGCTGCAGCGTCTATGATTCATGGGGTCATGTCAGAGCCCGTCATCTGAGCCTCCCTGAAAAGAATTGTAAGGGAACTTGAGCTCCAAGGACAATTGCTCTGTAATGGGTTTCAGCACTCAACGCCATGGGCTTTCGAGATTCAAAAGGAAAGATTAAACCCCCAGGGGATAGGAAAACAGTCTACATCTTATTTGTGGGAGAGAAGAAGCCAGCCTGCACCTCCCACTCCACTCGCACTAGCTTTTGAGAATGACCTCCACCCGGGCTTGTTAGGGATCCTGCTAATCGTTTCAGTGATTCAATCCCACCTCATTCAGTTCAGTGGAGTCTCATAAAGCCCCTACTCTGTGCAGGGTACTAAGGAGATGGGAATGGATGAGCCAGCCATTTGACTCCTCTGGGAGTTTAATTCTAATCAAAAGAGACAGACACATTCTCCAGGTTACTGATAAATGGCTTTCTCTTAAGAATGTTCCGATTCAGTACAAAGGAGCCAGCTTTGCTCCTCTGCCCCAGGCCACCCCAGCTGCCTTGACTCCCAGGTCAAGAATCACATGCTCCAGAGACCCCAACCCCACGTGCAGTGTGGGGCATCTGATTCCTCCCTGGGGAGGAGAAGCCTGAGGTGCCGTGCGAGGGACATTCCAGACTATTAGAAACCTGAGGGAGGGGGATATTTGGGGCATGAGGACCCTTTTGGGGCATCCTAATATCTCCCCATATCACAATTTAGAACCCAAGGCCTTGGAGAAGCACTGTGCCAGTGTCTCTGACATTGTGAGCCTAAGGACTAGGCAAGGATCACCGTCACCACTTTACAAATGAGGAAGCAGAGGCCTGGACCAGGAGGGTGGCGGACCCGGAATCACACAGCAAGGTGTGCTGACGCCAGAGGGCACCTGGCCTCTTCCCAGAGCCACAGGTGCTCCCTCGGCTGATCCCTGGAGCTGTCAATCAAACTCGCTACCCTTCAGTCCTCATGCCCTAACCACTGAGCAACGCTGGCTAGGGCAAGGGGAGGAACATGTTGATCTTCTCTGAGCTAGCGGCTCACCGTTCCAGACACCCAGGCCCAGCCGGGCACTCGAGTACTGGTTACCAGCGGCCAGGACCATGTGTTTCCGTGAAAACCCTCCAGTGAGAGCCGGGCCATCGCACACTGAAACCTCCACGTCCCGCACTGTTGCTCCTCAGACTTTTCACGTTCTCAAGGCTTCTTCCTGCAAATCTGAGTTTAAAAAAATCACGATTCTTCCGGCAGAAAGGGCCTTGGGAAGGATTTTCCCAAGAGGCTCTGCTTCTCTGCGATGGTTTGCTTGAAAGCCTCAGAGAGTTTGGGTAACTCGGCCCGAACACGCTCCCAATGTTCATTCCCCTCATGCACATGCTTCCCCGTCGGCTGCTAGTTACTCCTCATGAGGAATGAGAGTCAGCAAGCCCTGTTCGGCATGCTTTCCTGGACATCTGGAACCAAAAGCGCATCAAATGCATTCACTCTAATGCGCACATTTCAAGTGACGGCTTTATGGCTATCTATCTTGCAACGCCTCAAGCTGGTGCTCCTCCAAAAATACAACCTCTGGAAACTGCTTCTGACTCCTGCCCCCTTCCTCCTGCTACATCATCATCATCATCAAAATAGTGGCTACAGAGGACTTATTATGCTACCCACTGAGGTATACTTGACAGACAACAACATTGACTTGTGAAGCATACAGGTGAGAGAGTAGTGGTGAATCAATATATCAAACACTCCCTCCCCCAAACATTGCTCTGTGTCCATTTGCAGTACTTCCCTTCCCCAACTCACTGGCTGATGCCTGTCACTACAGTTTGCCATTTCTGGGATATCACATAAATGGAGTCAGACTGTATGTGGTCCCTTGTGTTGGCTTCTTTCACTAAGCACGATGCTCCTGAAATCCATCTTTGTTAGACCCACTAGTTCTTACCCTCAAGGGTTTCCCAGCCTTCTGGAGCATTTAAAAATTACTCCAACGTGTGATCTCACCCACCAGAGAATCCAACCCCTTTTGTCCGGGGTGAGGGCCACTTTTGTTTTCAAAGCTCCCAGGTGGTTCCAAGAGGCACCCAGGTTTGAGAACCACCAGCCTATACCACGCTTTTCTGTTTTACATGCGAACCCCTGTCCTTCCCATGAACTTGAAAGGTCCCATTTCATAGGTGAGGAACACAAGGCCTGGGCAAAGGGTAAGTATCTTGCCCAAGATCACACAAACAGTGGTGGGAAAAGTATGATGCAAACTCGAGTCCTTTTCCAGCCCACATTCCTTCTCCCACAACGCTTCAGGCGAAGGAGAAAACCTCCCACTGTGACAAAGAATCTGTTCCTACACTCCAAAGAGGCCCTGGAAAATTCTTACTTAAAAAGGAAAAAAAAAGAGTAAGAATTTGGCTGGAGGTGGGTGGAAAGCATCTAAACAATTTCAGAGCATGACAGCTCTGCTTCATGCTTCCACAGTGTAAAAATGGCTGAGCACAAATTTACCGAACTCCCAGGAGAGGAAAACACCTTGGAGCCCAGAATAAGGCTCATAAGTTCCAGCCCAGAGGGTGAGTGGAAGAAGGCCACGGGTGTCTGAGGCACAGAGGTGTGATGAACACGACTGGTGGTGTCACTGCGATGCTGCCTACAGGGCAGCCAGGGCCGCCGGGCCGCCAGGCAGGCAGCTGGTTGTGGAGGTCAGAGTGGCCGGACGCAAGAGCTCCCTCCAGCCTCTGGTTTCTATCTAGACGCTGCTCACTGGGCTTGTCCGGGAAGAAGTCCGCGGTTTGTCAGAGAGAACGCTGCGTCCCATGGACATTTTCAAACGAAAGGCAGTCTCTTTCTAGTGAGCAAACAGCCCAGGAACCACAGTTTAAGTGCATTATTCAAACGCTTTGCAATGAGAAACGCTGTCCTCTGTAAGGACCTTGCGTTAGTGTGTCACCAGGGCGAGGCTGGCTGCTGAGCATACAGCGGTAAGTTTGGCTTTTTTCCTGTGTGGTGTTATGTACCAGGATTTACCAGCATTTAAAAAAAAAAATTTTCTTATTGATTTCAGAGAGGAAGGGAGAGAGAGAGAAAGAAACATCAATGATGAGAGAGAATCATTGGTCAGCTGCCTCCTGCACACCCCGCACTGGGGATCGAGCCTGCAACCCGGGCATGTGCCCTGACCGGGAATTGAACCGTGACCTCCTGGTTCATAGGTCGACGCTCAACCACTGAGCCACACCGGCTGAGCTTTACCAACATTTTTTTAACCAGAAGAATGTCAACCAATATCTGTTTCAAGAAGTGAACAGTTCCAACTAGACTGACTCATTGGTGACTGCAACACGTCCACACCTCCCACGAGGGCCCTGAGCAGCGCTGAGCGCATCAGTGAGGGTGGCAGGAGCTCAGATGCCAGGGACAGCCAGGGGAGGGAACTGTGCAGCAGAGCCCACCCCTTCTCCAGGCCCTGAGGCTCCTGCCCCTCCCCCTGAGATCCTGGTCACCAGGAGCCATGTGGGGGTGGGGCTGTGTATTCTTTTCCTAGGGCAGCTGCCACAAAGTGCCACACACTGTGTGGCTTCAACAACAGAAACTCACCCTCTCACAGCTGTGGAGGCTGGAAGTCCAAGGCCAAGGTGTCTCCAGGGCTGGTTCCTTCCGAGGCCGTGGCGGAGAATCCGCGCCAGGCCTCTCTCCCAGCT
>NW_005371287.1:1315222-1330819 GCF_000412655.1 Myotis brandtii
GACCTTTGGGTTCCTCGGCTTCTGCTGCATCACCCTGATCCCCTGATCTCTGCCTTCATCTTCACAGGCTGTTCTCCCTCTGTGTGTCCAAATGTCCCCTTTTTATAAGCACATGAGTCATATTGGAGTAGAGGCCCAGCCTAAATCAGCATGAGCCTACTCTGGCTTACCCAATAATGTCTGCAAGTACCTTCTTTCCAAAACAGGTCACCTGTGAGGTACTAGGTATGAAGACGAGGGGAGACACCATCCAGCTCATAGCAGGCTGGGTCTGTTCTTTTAACCAGTGACCCAGGCGAGCTTATCAGTCTGGTTAGAGAACCACTAACTTACAGTGGAGGCAGCACCCTCGGATATACCCACGCCCTTCGCAGGAAGAAATAAACAATACAAATGCCCCCTTTCCCCTAATTCCCTTCTTACTCCCCTAATACCTCATCTTTGTTTCCCTGAATGTACTTTCTCAGACCAAAAGAGAAATCATTGGTTTAGAGCAGGGGTGGGGAACATCTCATCCGTGGGCCACATAAGGCCCGAGAAATATTTGGTCTGGCCCTGCCGAGGCATTGGGCTAAGTTAATTAAATGTTTGACCAAACAGGGTAGGCTAATTTTTAAGTTGATAATTTTGTATGGCTCAGGAATTATGTTACAAATATCCAAATGGCCCTTGGCAGAACAGAGGTTCCCCATCTCTGGTTTAGAGGGTGGTGGCGTAGGTCTACAGAAGGTTATGACAAAAGGGACCACACTCAGCTGGGCCTCAGGGACCATCTTTGCAACCCCCTCCCCACTGGTGACCACAGGAGGAGCCAGAGATGAGTTTTACCAAGATAGTGACTCCTATTAGATGACATTCAAAGTCTATGAACATTTCTTCTTGTCCCTAAAGATGCTTGCTCTTCCAAGCACCAAATAGTGTGGGGAGCAGCTATAGGGTTAAGCCTCGGACTGACCTGTTGGCAAAGTCACAAACAAGTCCCAGCTAGAGGGCACAGTCCTCTTAGCATAATTACGCTTGACCTTATGACTGCTCCCTGGATCTTATCTGGGAAGCTAATGGGCTGAGGGAAGTGCAGCAAGAACAAAAACAAGTGAAACTCACAAGAACAGTGTAACTATGGTATCCACTACCTTGTTTACCTCTGACTATAAAATAAAGGCTCAGCTTGCCTCAGGATCTTTCTCTGTGGCCTCTGCCAGGCACAGGGTAGATCCACGGAGACTAAAGAGAGCTATGCTCATCATCTGAACGCTGTCTCTGTGTAAATCATTCTTCGCCGACTCCGTCCACACCTTTGGGAACCCCTGGCCTGCTGGGGCTGGACCCCGGCAAAATAGAACTGGACATCAGTAAATAGCAGGTTCCTCTCTGTGATAAGTTCAAAGCAAGGGTCTCTGCTCCTTTTAGCCACTCGCCTTCCATTCAGTTTTCTCAGGAAAGGGCACAGGCAGACACCAGCACAGATGGTGCACGTGAACAGTGTGGGGATGTCAGGGACGCGGTGACAAAGAGGAGAAGGTCATTTGCAACTATCATCATTGACAGCACCATCCATATGTGGCCCAAACAGAAAGCATTCTGTGTGGCACAGATCTTTGTGTTTTGTCTGGTATGTTGTCTGGTGTGTGTGTGTTTTTGTGTCATGTATGCTGGTGTGGAGTTTTTAAGGTGTGTGTTTGTGTGTACTTGTGTAGGGTGTGCTGTTTGTGTGGTGTGTACTTGTGTAATTTCTGGGGGGGTGGGAGAGGTGTCATGTGACCAGCCTGCACAGAAGCCCTTGCTCAGCCTGGCGATGCCCTTGGCAGCTGCATCCGAGTCTCAGGTCTCAGCATGGATGGCATCGCCTCTGAGGACCTTCCCACCACAATAGCCCCATCCTCAGCCCTTCACTTTCCTACCCTGTTTATTCTCCTCACAGCACGCATACCACTCACCATGACCTCGTGCAAGGGCTGCGTCCTGGCTCACTCTGCCTCCTCTCAGTAGAATGTAAGAAGGAT
The DNA here is from genome assembly GCF_000412655.1 of Myotis brandtii. NCBI lineage: Eukaryota > Metazoa > Chordata > Mammalia > Chiroptera > Vespertilionidae > Myotis > Myotis brandtii. The sequence continues at coordinate 1,317,226 of NW_005371287.1, forward strand.
GCAGACAGGGGCCATCTCAGCCTCATTTCCTGATGGCTCTAGACCAGAGCCTTAAGCTGTTGAAATGAATAAACAAATGAGTGAATGTATGAATGAATGAATTCACCTGCACCTTAAAGAGAGACCTCTACCAAATATTCCAACCTGTTATCATGGTGTAAGCATTCTAATTTTCAAAAGGATTTGATTTATACTTCTAGTTAAATGTTCTGATCTACCATCACAGCTCAACTAGGAAATCTTAGTGAAATCTGCAAATGTCCTAGTGGTCTCCTCTTCTGTCGTCTCTGGGACCTTGCACTTCACCTGCCATGGGGTGAGGAAGAAGGAGAGAACAGGGTGGCTGGGCAGAAGGGACCCAGAGCGGCTTCTTGACCCACCAGGACATGTAGAATGGAGTGGAGCCAAGGGTGGAGGGACCCTGAAGGCAGAGAAACTGGAGAAAGCTCTGCAGTATCCAGTGGAAGGGACAGACGAAGGGCCATGCAGGGCGCTGAGGATGAGTGAGCATGGGGACATGCCAGTGGCAACCACAGGTACATCAACAGAGGACTGGGGTGAGGAGGGAGGCTGTGGAATCAGGGCCCTTACAGAAACCAAGCTCTCGGATTATACCAATGCTGATCACAGGAGACCGGACAGGTTCTCTCACAGAGGGGCCAGCGGTATCTGGGAATTACGTAAGGAAGGGAGAGCTTGGTGGGGCCTGGTGAGTTCCTATTGGTTGGGAGGGGCACTGGGGGATGCGTATGAGGTTGGCAAATGAAGCTGGAAGATGAATGATTCCCAGCGGAAAGAGAAATGTGAAAACAGCTGGTGAAAAGGCAGGTCTAAGGCAGAATCGTGCACAAAGACGGAGTGAAAAGGATTAAGGTGTTTTGTTCTTAGCCTGTGGACGTCTGGGTGTCATCAAAGCCAGCTCAGCTCCTGCAGCCTGACCATTGTCCTGTCATCCTTCTAATTCATCCAGGACCTGAGCTCTCCTCGCTTCCTTCCCCCTTGGCCTGTGCTGATGACAGGAGCGGCTGTTAGCTGGTCTCGCAGGCCAGTCTCCTCCACACAGACCATCTGAGCTGTGCTCAGGGCCAGGCCTTCGTCCTGCACTAAAGAAGGTTTCCTCATACAGACCTCATGGGCATGGGCACCCGGACCAGGGGAGCCAAATGCACTGATCAGCGTGCATTTCCACCGGAGCCTCCCCTTTCCAAAGATAAGCAGTGCCAAGAGGTCCATGAGGCTAACAGTTCACACTGGGGAGCGGAGTGACGAGTGGGGCTCCCGGCGGGAAGCCCGGCGGGCACCGTGCCAGCCAGCCAGGCAGTGCCCACGTGGGGAGATGAAACACTTTCCAGTGGCTGCATGGAATTCAGAGTAACGCAATTTTATTCTCAGGAGCCATTCCCATTGCCGGCCCTGTTTAGTATCACAGTGTTTTCTCAAGAGCAGCAGGAAGCCCACGGAACTGCCCCCGCAGTCCACGTTTTCATCACTGCTCACAGCCGTGAGGGAAGGGGAGGCGGGGGGAGTGCGCTCCTTACCCAGAAGCCCCTGGTTGCTGGTCCCCCCTCTCCCACCCGCAGCCCCGAGAACCCCACACTGTGGCCAGGCGGGCAGTCCAGAGCCCGAGGGGCCAGCAGAAACCAGGGAGGGACCAGACAGAGGTGTCCAAGCTGCTCAGGTCCAAGGCTGACCACCAGGAAATGTGTTTCCATCTCTCCGCTGGGGTTTGGACCTGGTAGAAAAGATGTGAACAAGTACCGCAGGCAAATGCTTGAGCACCTGACGGCTGTTTCCCAAACTGCAGGTCAAGGCTTTGAGGTGGGTAAGGAAATGAATTTAATGAATTGTGACCGGTGTTTTAGAATAAAGGAGAACATAGATGTCTGGAGGGAGAATGTTCGTTTTAAAAACGTTTGCCTCTGTGTGGGTGTGTGCACGAGTGTGCGTGTGCCTCTCACGCACTGAACAATCATTTCTTACCGTGGGTTGATGTCAAAAAACGTTTGCTACACATCATTGATGACTCAAGCCTTCGAGGACAAGCGGGGAGGCAGGCAGATCGGCCCGTGAGACACCCTATTTCCAATGCATCCGATTACCCCATTACAAATGCTCTCTCTGCCGTCTGCAGCCCTGTAAAACCATTCCAGTCCAGCTTCAGCGGAGCCCTAGGACAACAGTCCCCAAGCCTCACTGGGTATCAGGGGATCGACCCAGCTATTTAAGAATAAAGATTGCCAGGCCACTCCACGGAGAGTCTGTCTCCCGGCCTAGTGTGGCACTTGGGGATGTGCCCTTTCTTATCAGCTGCTCAGTGACTGTGCAACACACCCAGTTTCTGGGCCTTTGCCTGGGGAAGGGACACAAAGCAGTCATCCTGAGACTTAGATTCGTTCTTCATGGTGACAGAGGACATTTCCCAGCAAAGATGGTTCTCATACTTCCTGTGCTTAAGAATTTCCCAGGGGATTATCAACCTGGGGAAGTGATTGGCGGGGGTTGGGGGTGGGGGGCAAGGACCCTTCACTCAAAACCGATACACAGAATCCCGAAATGAGAGCTGACAGGAACCTCAGAGGTGCGTCTCACACTCTGGTACATGAATCAACCATGTGAGGTTCTTGCAGACTGAGCCAGCAGGTCTGGAGTGGGACCTGAAGCTCACCTTTCTGCTCAGGTCCCAGGGTGTGCGATGCTGCAGGTCGGTGGCCACACTCTGAATAGCAAGAGGAGCGCTCATTACAGCCATGTGGGCTGCAACTCTAGCTAAATAATAGCATAGCCTAGAGAGCTTCTCAAAACTGCCAATGCCTGTGCCCTGCACTGAAAATTATTAAAATCAAAAGAGTTGGGGATGGAACAGAGGGCGGAATCTCAAAGGGAAGGTGGGGGAGGGTGGGTGGCTGGGAGGTAATCAACCAAGGCTCTTGTGTGCGTGTATGCATGGCCCATGGACACAGACCATGGGGTGGCGAGGCCCTGGGGTGGGGGGCGGGGTGGGCTGGAGAGGGAGCATAGACACTGATCATTTGAAATGCCCTCAGTGATTCTAATGTGCAACCAGAGCTGAGATGCTAATTCTCAAGCCACCGCTCCTGGCTGCAGGAAAAGGGGACTCAAAGCAAGAAAGTGACCTGCACCAGGTCACTCATTTCATGAGGGAGTCTTCCCGCGGGGTCACGGCCTTTCCTGCAGGGATCTTTGAAAGTTCTTCAAAAACAATGGCAGGAGGCTGCGAATAGTGTCTGGGGCATTTTTCTGGGAATGGTCTTGGGTGCTATTCTGGGAGTTTATTCTCATCTGCATATACTAACTTCTAATCTTCTTGATTAGTGAGTGAAGAGAAGACCCCTGAACTTCCATTCCCATTCTGTCAGCTGCAAGATCCTGTAACAAAGTGTGTCGAAAGCTTAATAGGAAAAACTGGCAATGTGTTGCAATTATGCTTGGCTGGCTAGAAATTGAATTCTGCAAATGCAAATCATTTAAAATTTAAAGGCGTTGGTGACGGGGGTTTTCACTTAGGAAAAACAAACGGGAAAACGTGCCTCTTGGACTGTTTTTCTCTCATCTCGGAGGCAGCATTGCCTTGAGGGGAACCACTGGACTGAGCTCTCCTTGAGGCCTCTGTGACTCATTGTGTGACTCATTGTGTGACCTTGAGCAAGTGACTGCAGTTTTGAGCCTCAGTTCTCTCAGCAATGAAATAAAGAGTTGGAATTAGATGATCGCTAGCCCTCCTACTCAGAAAAGCTACAGTTCTAATTAAAACATAATTGGGGGGTGTAGGGGGGCAGGAACTGAAAAAAAAAAAAAACCAGCAAAGAAATGAATTAAAATGTAAGCAGAAAAGACAATGAGAATGAAAAACTTTCATTCTGGCAATTAGGTACTGCTACTTTTCCAATATCTAAGTCCTCTTTCTTCCTTCTGATCAGAACTCCAATTATGTTTGATGGAGCAATGGGTTAAGGTAAAAATTACATTTCCCAGACTCTCTTGCAGCTAAGATTGACCATGTGACACAATTCTGGCCAATGAGACATCAGCAGAAGTCACTGGGAATATTCTGGGAAAGTTTTGCTTTCCCAGTGTAGATGGGATCTCTTTCCTCTTTTAGCTTTTTAGTCCTTCTTCCTGAACAAAGCATATTTGTAAATTTCCAATCCATGCTATCCACAAATGCTTTCAAGTAGTATTACCTACTAGTGTATATAAACAACTAGTAAACATACAACTAAATTGTTACCAGCAAGACCACTGTGACACTGCTTATAGTGATCACCCAGCACAATCTCCAAGCCAACTAATTCTCCAATAATCATTATCTCGCTGATTCATCAAATGACAAGTTTGTTGAATTATTATTGATTCATTAAAGAAAAAGGTTTCTATTTCCCAATGACTATAAAATGTATACCCATTCTGTTTCCTTTAACAATAGCTACTGTTAAGGATACTTGTGGTTTGCAATTTTTTATATTTTGAATTTCACCTGTCTGGCAGGTCACAGATGTTGAATATACATAAAGGATGGGTTTCTTTCATGCAGTGTATTTTCAATCCAGATTACTGCCATTTCTATTTGGTTGATTCACTGGCTTGTTTTTATGATTGAGAGAAAAGAGTTGGTACTTGGTACTTGGGTAGTGCACCAAGATGTGGAATATTTCACTCATTTATCTGCACATATCACACATCCAGCAAATCAGTACACTCACACCCCTCATACACACTCAAGCCCATATCCACACAGACCTGACTTGCTTAGTCAGGCTGGCAAATGTATATGATGACACTGTAGACCTTGTATAAGGAATAGATGATGCAGAAATCATACAGTACCAATGGAAACGGTGATGGAGACACAGCATGTTAGTGTCCTATCTTGGTAAGTGGGCATCATTTGAGATGAGAAACACAGAGTTGCAATACGCTATACAATGAATAACTTGCATAGACTCTTTAAGAATAAAGATGAGCCTCTGTGTCTTTTGGGCATGGACGTATGTGTGTCTGAGTGATACATGCATCGCAAGGTGAGTGTGCAAAGGCACTTGTGCCAAATCCTTCCCCAGTACAAAATCCTGGTGCACTCAGTGCAAATCCATCCTTTTTCTCCTACTCAAGAAAGCAAATCCACGGACTGAGGAAAGTAGGAAAGACAGAAGAGTGGATTTAAAATGTACTTGGGGACAGAATCCACACATTCATCATAACCCTTGACATTCATGTTGTACATTACTCTGCAATTCAAAATTGACAAAACATAATACACAAAACACACAGAATGTTGGGCCAGCCTCAGTGAAACACAAATACGTGCCATAAGCTTTCTAAGTGAATGAAAAGTTTGGGTTTTTTTGGCTGGGATGGTTAACTACGTGTTGGGGTAATAGGTCCTTCAGCAACTGGTTCTATTGACCATTGGCTGTTGTAGACCTGGAGTTGGGTCACTTGGTCATGCCAAGGTAACTAGTAAACTATTCAGCAAAGTACTATGGGACTGATTGTCAGTGAAATCACCCAGGGCTATATCTTGAGATTAGCATTACAAGCAGGTTATTTTTAAGCATTATAGACATTTTTATTATAACAATGGTGTTATTTTTTAAAAGATTGTTCATTAATGAACTCAATTCCATTGTTTCATAGGTCTGGTGTGGAGGCTTCCAGCTGATATTATATTGTGATCCTAATATTAACAATACTCCTAAATTACATTGAAAACTCTTAACTAGAAGGGAAAAAAAAGTTCTCCCCTTTCATTGTTCAGATCCTGCGGGCGATCTGTGTGCTCCACACCATTCCAGTCCCACACAACCTGCACTGGAAATACCATTTTCCTTTCAAAGGCAGTGAATCACAAGAGAAATAATTTTGTGTCTAGCTGTAATTGTTTCAAGTCCTTACTTAATGGAGACTTGTCATCAAGGACATTTATTTAAAAATGATCTTTGAAATGCTAGGCACCGTTAGTTATTTCAGAGAGGCCCTGAAGGTGTTCTGCCTTGTGTGTGTGTGTGTGTGTGCGCACATGTGCGTGCATGGAGAGCACAGTGGTAAATCGCACTCTTTCTGATAGGAAGATAACATCATAGTTGATTCCAAACTGAAATGAACCTCCGATGGTCAAAAAATGGAGTCCCTCTCACTTCCGGCTTTCCCCCCATTGGTCCCCTTACTAGTTGTAGCCCCTCTGGGACTCCTGTTTAAAAAATACACCCCCTTCTCTCCTTACCTTAACGCTAAGAAGGAGATTGCCAGTGCTTAGCCACACCTTCATTCATCCGCCAGTGTTTCAACTACCCTCTACATTAGGTCTTTCCCCTTTTTAATGTATTTATTTTTATATTTAATGTATGTGGGTGACATTGGTTAATATGATCATATAGCTTCCAGGTGTGGGTTTCTATGCTACAAGAGGCCGTAGAGAACATGTTATGAACTTGACCCCAAAGGCAAGGGAAGTGAAGGCAAAAGTACATGAATGAGACTATATCAAACGAAAAGGCTGCTGCACAGCCAAAGAAACGCCAACAAAACAAAGAGGCAGCCGACCAAACGGGAGGCCTTACCCGTCACAGTCCTCAGGTTTATCTAATATTAAAATCCAAATCTGTCGCCGCCCCACTTAACCACGCTGACAAACCCCATCTCCGACAGGGTGGAGGGCAGACGCTAAGCTGGGCCCACCCGCTGGCCTCCCCCAGGGCTAATTCCTTAGCTAAGTGGCGTGGCATTGGCATTCAGATCCCCGCTCCACCCTCAGAAAGGCCTCCGCTGTTTTCCTCTCCCAGGCCACTCAACTGGAGCTTTCCTCCGCCCGGGCAACTCCCCCACAGCCACGATTCAGCTTTATAACCAACCCATCAGCTGTGTGAGGAAGAAAGTGAAGGGGACATCGCTGTCATCACCTGCAACAGGGAATGGTCTGAAGTCATCGCTCCCCAGCGCAGCGCCAGGAACCTGTGAATTCCTGGAGGAGCACAGGCAGGCGGGTAGCTAGTTGCCAAGAACGCTCACAGCTGACTCCCGGCCTTTAATATACAGGCGTGTGTTATTCTTTCCATAAATCCCGGCTGCATTAAAGTTTCGGGTGACGAATGGCTACAATGAAAGCGTCTCTGAATGCCCCTTGTCATTTTTACTACTTTCCCACTCAACGAAGTGCCGGTCGGGTTATTATTTTGCAGTTAACACACCCTCAGATCCGAAAGGTTCCCGAAACCCAGGCCTCCTGCTCGAGAACATCCTCATAATTTAGACACGAGCCTTTTTTTATTAACTACATAAAGGTGCAGGATTTATACGCCTCATAAATGCCTTCCCGGGTCAGCTCGCCGTGGGTCTGACCTGCCCCTGCTCCCATCACAGAGGCCGGCTCACACAGCGGAGCCCACCTAGGCGACTGGGTGACTCAAATGTCTGCAAAGCCTCTTTGGAAAGTGGAAGTGCACCCTCTTATGTACCTAACTGGCGACTGGCGAAGCAGTACACCCGGCTGTCAGCTCCCTGCCCCGGTCCATGTGGCGCCCAAGGAGAGCCAGCCAGCCCTGCGCGCAGAGGGAAAAGGGGGCTGTTCTTCAGCTAACGACGTTCTCCTCCCCCTCCCCGTAGCATCTTGACAGCCTATGGCTTAGAGATGATGGAGGTGCCCAGCTGGAAGGTCAAATCAAACTGCCCCTAAAGCAGTGGTTCTCAACCTTCCGGATGCCGCGACCCTTTAATACAGTTCCTCATGTTGTGGTGACCCCCAACCATAAAATTATTTTCGTTGCTACTTCATCACTGTAATTTTGCTACTGTTATAAATCGTCATGTAAATATCTGATATGCAGGATGGATTTTCATTGTTACAAATTGAGCATAATGAAAGCATAGTGATTAATCACAAAAACAGTATGTAATTATATATGTGTTTTTCCGATGGTCTTAGGCGACCCCTGTGAAAGGGTCGTTCGACCCCCAAAGGGGTCGCCACCCACAGGTTGAGAACCGCTGCCCTAAAGGGACAGCTGGCGCGATGAGAAAGCATGAGCCTGTCCTCCTGTCCTCGGAGAGGCTGGGAAAGGCTGTGACCCCTCAAACATCTCTCCACCAAGACCCACTCCAGACCCTGCGATGACCCTCCGATGCCCTCCTGGAGGGAGAGTTGCTAGTGCCCTAGAGCCCCGGGGGCTCCAGTCAATGAGATCATGTGGGGGAGACCACTTGGTCATTTTACAATGTTCTTTGTTAAACCTCGGGTGCAGAGGGTGGTAAATGTTCTTTGTAAATGATACACTATTAGATGAACTAAGATGACGTTGTTGTCATAATGAGCAGAGTGTCTCTGCTCCCCACTGCTCCCCAAGGAGTTCTGAAGGTGGGGAACTATGTCATCATACCTCTCCCTGCCCCTCAGAGAGGAGGTCCACACTGAGAACTTGGTCTGGCCCAAGAAAAAGATGAAACTGTACAATGAAGGCAGCCTCCTCGTCTTTGCATGGCTGATTGGAGGTGACGAGACCAATGAGAGCCCTCTGGAATGACATAGTTATGAGCCCCATATCATATGTCTGAGTGGGTCCCCTGCCATGGAACAATGCATGATGGGAAAGGGAGAAATCGAGAAGGGGAAGGAACGCTGTTTCCCAATATAAAACGCCATCCCCCTTGGGCACAGGAGAAATCCTGGCAGCCTGCATACACTGTGGAAAAATGTTCTCGTGTATTGATTTAGTCTGTATTGTCTCCAAGATTTATTATCTGCTTATCTGCCCTGAAGGCAACATGGGCACATGCATGGGTGGAGGGGCCTGGCAGGGAGGGTTTCAGCCCAAAGTTTATCCACATGGGGGCCGAGACCCAGGAAGAATGAGGGCAGGGCTAGTTTTTCCTTCTGGCTGGGAGATGTGAAATGTGAGCCGCCTTGGGAGTCCATCACCTACTTGAACTGTTCTAAGATGCCCCACATGCATTGGTCTTGCGAGAACAATTTGGTCTTTAGGGAATGGAGACTGTTGTGCATAACTGTGGCTGCTGTTTGCGAAGGTGTGGGGAGAGGCTGGATCTAGAGCAGTGATGGCGAACCTTTTGAGTTCGGCGTGTCAGCATTTTGAAAAACTTTAACTTTGGTGCCGTGTCACATATAGAAATTTTTTGATATTTGCAACCATAGTAAAACAAAGACTTATATTTTTGATATTTATTTTATATATTTAAATGCCATTTAACAAAGAAAAATCAACCAAAAAAAATGAGTTCGCGTGTCACCTCTGACACGCGTGTCATAGGCTCGCCATCACTGTTAGAGGCTGCCCACATTCCTTGCCACATGGCCCCTTCCACCTTCAAGCAAACAGCACCGAATCAAATCCTTCTTGTGCTTGGATTTCTGACTTCTCTGGCTGTGATCTCTCTCTCTCTCTCTCTCTCTCTCTATATATATATATATATATATATAAATTGATGAGCAGATACTGGGAAATCCCCTCTTTTCACAAATATTCTAGTGGAAGTTTCCCCTTGTTTACATGATTACTACTTATTATGGTTCTAATTATCATTAAACGGTTCCATAAATATTTATGGAATTGAACAAATGGAGTAATTCATTCACTGTACAAATATTTACTGTGTGCCGACTCCTGGCATACACAACACTTTCCCAAAAGTGTGTACTCTATCCTCATATCTGCACACTCAAGCATGAATATACCCGTACCCACCCATGTAGAAGTATGTATGTCTCTATTCACACATACACACATGTATACATAGGCACTTAATGTTCACATATATACATACAAGAGGCCCAGTGCAAGAAATTTTTGCACGGGTAGGTCCCTAGTGGCTTCCACGCCACCCCTTGGTGGTCAGCACACATCATAGTGAGTGACTGAACTCCCAGTTGGTCGAATTTCCAAGTGGACACTTTGCATATTATATATATATATATATAATGGAATATACAGAAGGACATACTTCTTGTACTTGCAAGTTCAGACACTAGCTGCAGTATTGATGATCCACCAGTGCATGAAATTTGTGCACAGGTAGGTCCCTAGTGGCTTCCACGCCACCTCTTGGTGGTCAGCACACATTGTAGTGAGTGATTGAACTCCAAGTTGGTCGAACTTCCAAGTGGACACTTTGCATATTAGGCTTTTATATATATAAGATGGAATGCACAGAAGGACATACTCCTTGTACGTGCAAGTTCAGACACTAGCTGCAGTATTGATGATCCAAGACCCCAGATGTTAGCTCAGGCAGAGGCAAAACCTCATGATTTCCTCAATGCTGCCTCCTTCCAGTTCTCTGCTCTGACTGCAGGAATCCTGGCAAAGCAATGGCCCAAGTTGCCCCCTTTACAAATAGAGCTTGGTCCTTAGGGGACTTTTAACTCTGAATAGTCAGGAACCATTTTTCAAATACCTGGTCTTAGGCTAAAGATTGCTAGGTTGGTTCCAGTCCCTGTGAGACATCCGTTCCTTCCTCTGCCTGCTGCTCTCGGTCTGTTTCATGTTGCCCATCACCTGGCCAGCTATTGGGGCACACACAGGTCTGCCTGGCTCAGAGGGCTGATAAGGCACCACCAGAACCAAAAGGAGACGGAATTGCAAGAGGGAAGACACAGACAAAGGCAGGTAAAGACTCCTGTGGAAGAGTGAAAGGGAGGTAGAAATAGTGCATGAACAATAAGATCAATGGTCAATGGAGGTGATGGACTGGAGGCAGGATTAAAATATGGAACGAGTCAAATATGAAGGCTCGGAATCAAGTTGGTAAATGTTGAGAAGGCAGCAGGGTGTTCCTTATGCTCAAAACCTGCTGTGTCTTTCCAAGGCAGGGACAGGTCCTTGGGAACTTCAATGAGCGGACCCAGCATTAAATAAAAATAAAAAGTAAACGGCAATTTAAAAATGTACACAAAAACACAAATTAAAAATAAGCATTAGAAAGAAATGAAAATGTACTGTGTCGTCAACAGGCTTCCTGTCTCTTTTGTGCAGATATTGAACAGCAGGCAGACTAGTTGGGTATTTGTCTGAAATACTGTTTTTCGTTAGGGTTAGGGTTTGCACGGGCCAGGGTCTGTACATACTTGTGCACTAGAAGAACTTGGTAAGTGTGAAACCAGAACAATCAACCAGAAATAGAATGGATGCGGTTTCTGAAAGGGAAGGACAAATGACAAAATCGGGGCATCCTCTTGCAAAATACAAAACTGAATCCATTACATCCCTGTGTCCTTTATTCAGTATTTGTTCTATTTGAGGGAACAGCAATATTTTACCTGAGACACTTTTATAGGTACGGGCTAATTTTTTCTAGCTCAGCTTCTCAATATTTGGGGAGTTTTCACAATGATAAAAATCATTCTTTATTTCTCTGACTCATCCTTTTTTTTGTAGAGTGAAAATACTGGTTGATTCTACTGAGGTTATAAATATGATCAATGATGTTATATGATAATGATTAAATAAATTGTTGTATTACCTTTAAATGGTCTGTATTCATTATTATCTGTTTAGCAAATAAAATACTTATCTGAATCTAATATTTTTAAGAAATGAAGATGAGCATTTTTATCAATGTGGCTTAGTTTAAGACTTTTTTAATTAACCTCTTGAGAGACTTTTGAAAGGGCATACTATCCATTACCAGAGATAGTTGAGTCCTAACCATTTGACTTGGTCAACATAGCTATGTAACAACTATTTACTGATTTCAGAAAATGTTAGAGGCTGTTGTAAATAATTTTCATATTAAAAGAGAAATACCTCAGGATTTATTCCCTACTCGTTTATTCAAAATATGTTTAAAGTGTGGTGTCATAGAGGCCAAGGGAAAAATAATAATTCCATGGTTTACAGAATCAAATACCATAGAGTGTTCAAGTAGGCTCAACCTGGAAAAACTCTCCAGGATTTGGAAAATAGGAGATTGTTGGTATCATTTCTGTGAGACATTTCAAAGGAATGAAGAGAGTATGATCTATGTTACAGAAGATTGAGAACAACTGAAGAGAACAATTGCTTTCTGGCTGTATCAGTTAGCATATTCTAGGGTACACTGTGTAACAAGCAGCCCCAAAGTGTGAGTGTTTTAATGTAACACATTTATTTCTCACTGATGCCACATGTCCAGCATGGGCCAGTAGGAGAATCTGCTCACTGTGCACAGGCACCCCAACCCCCTGAGTCTCCATCTCAAGAAATCTGTCCATATCTCTATGTAGGGACAGAAAAGATGGAGTCAAAAATTTTTAAAAAAGCAGTTAACAGCTTCAACCTGGGAAAGACAACTCTGCTCCTTCTGTAGCAACATGTACATGTCCTGCCTTGGTGTGTTGTGCCTGCATCACAGTAGTTACCCCGTTCAGCCTTAGATTTGTATGTGTGTATCCACCAGAGCAGTGGTCACCAACCTTTCGTGGACCACTGGTTGGCGACCGCTGTACCAGAGCATCAGCCACTAGATTATATCTCCTTGAGGGGGAGAAGTCTGCAAATCTTCAACTTTTTATCATTCCAGTGCCAGCAAGATGCCTGTCCAACAACATCTGTCTACGTTTATTTCAATGCAAAGTTCTGGTTTTATTTTTTCCTCATTTCACATAGATTAGGGCCCAGCTACAGAGCTGACAGATGGCATCATCTATAATCACCAGACAGCACAGAATTCGGAACGTCAGGGAGAATTGCCTTCGCATAATCAATGGACTGAGTCAAGGCCTTCGTGGGTAACCCTGTGGCAGTTGCCTAACTGGCACGGCCCATCCCCATCTTCAAGTCCACCCTCCCTCCCAGCCCTACTCTAGCCCCCAAGGGTCTTGGTTTCTTGGCCTGGAGGGAAGCAGTCTTTGAATCAGGGAGTGCCAATGCTGGAAAGGGTCGTAAGCCACAGCTAATCCTTTGGTTCTTGAACTTTCTCTCTGAGGAATGCAGAGCTAAGCAGAGATGACCTGCCTTTAACATCAAATGGGATGACTCTCAAGGAGCTTCCATTTCATGTCAAGCAATAAATTAGATACTCTACCCACATGATCACATTATATTCTACAAACCAACCCATGAGGTCTTTTCAAGTCCTCATGGAAAAAAGAAATGCTACCAAATACAATTTTTAATTATAACATTAGCTCCTTGCATTGCTCTTCTGCCAGTAGGCAATTTTAAAAAGTTAGTTGGTAAATATCACACCTGATATCAAGTGTCTTTGCTCAGGAATGTGGTAGGTAGACCCAGATTGTTTTTATCCTGCTCATATGGTTTCTTAAAAACATTTTACCTGATATTCCCATTTGAGATTTGGAAGAATAAAGAAATATAAAATATGTTCTTCTAGAAAAATCTTTCTGGTTGGTATGGAGGAGTTACAATAATTTCACTGCATGTGGGAGTGGAGAACCCAAACTTCTGTTGCTCTGCTCTCTAAACAACTTTGAGAACGAGGCTGTGCTCCCACCCTTCATGTATAGATGAGAAACGTGATGCTTAGGGAGAAACGACTTACCCTAAGTCACACAGTAATTTAGCATCAGAGGCAAGAGTAGATATCAGCAAATTCCTTCTCCTGAATCTATGTCCGTTCTTCCCTCTGA
>NW_005371287.1:1331991-1359748 GCF_000412655.1 Myotis brandtii
TTTGATTGTAAACCTGTCAAAATGATAGCAACGGCAGTACATTAATGGTGGCTCCCGGTATTGATTCCTCCCCCTTCCTTTCTCCATCATCGCACATCACCATCATACTCGTAACAGATTCTTTTTTCTAAATTAATCTCTGCACAAGGGAAATCAATAGCATTTGCCATGTGTAAATTTTCCTCCCCTCTAGAGCCAGCGGTTCCTGGAGCTTTGAACTTATGGAGCAGTGCCGTCCACAGCACACGCTACAAGAGCTGATGTCTGTCTATCTAACCGTGTGCTCATTCCTTTTAGTGTAAGGGCTGAACCAGTCCAGCAAATAACAGGAAGGAAGGAAGACACGACATTGCCCCCACGTGTGTTTAAGTGATGGCAATATGGTTTCTATGCACAGAGATTTTGGAGAGGCAAAAGAGGTCGGTCAACCAAAGTCCAGTATCATTTCTTGACAAGAAAAGTAGACAGAGGTGAGTGTCTCTCCCCCTGAAAAGCCGCAGAATTGGGCCACATATTAGATCTGGAGGGGACAGGAGAGGACACCTAGTTCTCTGAGTTCCATCATCGGGATGTGGTTTGAAAAGAGAGAATCATTTTGCCCCAGTGATAGGATCTTAAGCACAATATTGAATTCTCTTTCATTTTAAATGACACTAAAGAAAAAAGTGAAAGTGTATAGAAGATGCAGAAATGACACAGTTTTGAAGTATTTGAAAAACACTGGTCTAGTTCAACTCCCTCAACCACCAGCTGAGTCCAGCAGAGCGAGGCCTGAAGTTCTCACGGATGATATGACAATCATTTTATGATAATACCAGTAATGCGTATAATAATAGCTATAATACACTAAGCATTTACTTCTAGGGTCAGTCTCAGTAGGCACTTTGCACAAGTGTTTCTAATCCTCAGAGCAATTCCACATGATAGCTACTATTACAACCATTTTAAAGCTGAGAAAATGAGGCTCAGAAATGTTAAATAATTCATCCAAGATCACACAGTGAATGCTCAGAGGATCCGGATTCACAGCCTGGCCTGTTTAGCTCCAGGTCTCCTTAAAAGCCACGCTGACCTTGCAGATACTTACAGCAACCATGGGTCTTGTGCTGTGCTAGGGACCGAGGACCACCTAAAGGTGGTCTGATTAGGAAGTGAGACATGAGTATATATGGAAGTGAGCAACCCCATATAGCAGAAATACTTAGTTGCTTGGTGAGTGAGGAATGAGGGTAGGTCAGAATAGCAGGAACAGTATTAGTGAAGACTGGAGAGTTTGGGATAGGAGGAAAGAAAGGGAGATTATTTCACATAGAAGTGGTTAATCTAATGAACAGAAACTAGAATAGTGAGACTTGGTGGGGGGGGGGGGTTGTAAGGAAATTCTGGAACCATCAGGTTCATAGAACAGAACCAGAGGGCATGAGCTGAAGAAGAGGGTGAAATCCAGACAAGAGCTGGCGGTGTAGGGGAAGAGCGTAGACCATGACCTACAAAGGTAAGAGAAGATGCAGGAAAACTCCCCCAAAAGGTTATTCCAATGGCCTCGATATCACCCTCCAAGGACCTGGTCTCCAGGGGCTGAAACAGAAGGACAAATGGGAAAGACATTGTGAGAGAAAAGCTTGGATAAAATCGGGAAGCTGTAGGGATTGGGGGACAGAGGAAAAGCAGCAGTTGTAGACATATTACACTGATGCTCATGGAATGAGGGTCACTGTAAAAACATTAGCAAAATAACAGGAATGTTGAGAAGTATATGAGACTCCCTAATTTACGTAGCGTTTTTCTATTAATAAGTGTCTTTCCTGTACATCTCTTGGAATGTTTCTAAAAAATGAACAAATTAGATGGCACTCTCATTATTCTAAAACGGCACCCAGAAGCCCAGAGAGTTCAAGTGACTTGCCCAAGGCTATTGGACCTTGTGAGAGCTCAGGTAATCAATATTGTGAAATAAGTAACAGCAGAACAGCGAATTCAGAGACTGAAGATGGAACAAGAGGCACTGGGCATCTTCGGGCCAGAGGAGTGATGTCCACACAGGATCACATGTCTTGTCTTGAGGATTAAGGTTTTGGTCCATTGAATCATGTCCCCCACCCTGCCCCCCAGACTCTACAGTGGCCTCCTAACCAGCCTCCCTGCTTCCACCCAGGGCCCAGAGGAGTGATGTCCACACAGGATCACACGTCTTGTCTTGAGGATTAACATTTTGGTCCATTGAATCATGTCCCCCCACCCTGCCTCCCAGACTCTAAAGTGGCCTCCTAACCAGCCTCCCTGCTTCCACCCAGGGTCCCTCCAGCCCACTCTCAGTGCAACAGTCAAAACAAGTCTGCTCCATATGCTAATTCCCATCAGTCCCCTGCTCCAGAGCTCCACCACTTTCCCTCTGAGGACAGTCCGAGGTCAGTGTGTAATCTGCCCTGTGACCCCCCAACCTCATCTCAGCTCCCCACTGTGCTCTCTACCCTGCAAACTGGCCTCCTTGCTGTGACTCAAGCCCACCTCAGGGCTTTGCTCCAGATGCCCCTCTGCCCAGAGCAGTTTCCCCTGGACGATTGGGAGATACACTTCTTTTCTTTTTATTGATTTTTTTACAGAGAGGAAGGGAGAGGGATAGAGAGTTCGAAACATCGATGAGAGAGAAACACTGACCAGCTTCCTCCTGTATGCCCCTACTCGGGATCAAGCCCACAATCAAGGTACATGCCCTTGACCGTAATTGAACTCGGGACCCTTCAGTCCCCGGGGCCAATGCTCTATCCACTGAGCCAAACTGGTTAGGGTGAGATTCACCTCTTAGTGCCCTTGAGTTCTCACCTTATCAGCCCTTCCCTGGCTGTTCTCTGCAAAGTAACAGCGCTCCTGCCACCCTTATCAGCTTTATCTTTCTTCATTAAACTTATCTCTGTTTTACATATTATACATTATACTCTGCTGTTGTCTGACACCCAATTCTAGAATATTCCCTGAAGGAAATCAGACGTGTTATTTTGGTTGTTCCCCGCTATATGCCCAGAGCCTTGAAGAGTTTCTTGCATTAATAAAAACTCTAAAAGTATTTGTTGGATGACTAGGCGGATGGATTCTATAGCATTGTGAAGTCCTTTACTTGTTTGTTTTAATATTTGATCAGTCTAACCCTTGGGCAGCCAGAAGAGCTCATATCTTTGTCATTATGTCACTAGCAGGCACTTAATCACCTGCCAGGGTCTATTCACTGTGACCCCTAAACTTCACCCACTTCAGGCCTCCAGCTGCCATCAGAGGTGGAAGAAGGGGACTTGAATTTTCTTCATATTCAGACTTAGTTTCCTACCAGTGGGGTTAACGTAAGCATTTAACCTCCCCAAATCTCAGTGACCCTATCAGCAAAATGAGGGTCAGAGTAGCTTCCTCGTGGGCTTGAGAATGAATGGTTCCATGCTTAGATGTGATAAGAGAAATGATATGTAAAATTAGTGTCACCTTTGGGGGCCTGCACTTCAAATTAAACAAACACACTAATGTCTTTGAAGCCAAAACTCGATGCAATTGCTGTACATGCAGCAACATTCAGCCAAGATTTTGGATTCAGTCTGGAAGCTGATGTTCTGCCTAAAACACATAAGGAGTGAAATGCAATAAAACCCAGGAAATGACATTCTGTGAGAGGGGACCTTGCCCAGACTCCTCTAAATTAGGCGTTCATTTGATTTGGAGAGCTAGGAATGTCTAGGTTGGCACTGCCACATGCACACATAAGCAGAAGAGGTCCATTAAGAAGTCAGAGAGGAAGGTCTGCTCATCACTGAATTACCAAGCTGGCCATGCTGTGGAAGTGTGGCTATTTGGGCCTTCTTCAGAAAGCTTCCTTTCATCAGACATTTACCAGAGGAGAGCTGCTCTATTTTGGCTCCCAGACATCTTCAAAGGGGTGGTTAGGTTGTTCCCCCCACCCCCAGGTAACTCAGGGAAACTCCTTTGGGTTGCAAATAACTGGAACCAAGTCATTTCTCATGTTGCATTGTGATTATCTGCTGACGTGTTGTAGGCATCTGTTTCCCCCAACAGACCACACGTTCCTTACAAATAGGAAATTCCATCTTCGTAAATTTTGTCCAGAATTGTCACTGACATATTACAGGCGCTGAATAAATGTTTGTGGAAGGAAAGGGGAAGGAAGAACAAGAGGAGGAGAGGGAGGAAGGTAGGGCAGGAGGGTGGGAGGGAGCAAAAACAAAAAGGAAGGCTAGAGGAGGAGAAGTCTACTTTCCAATTTTAATTTAGCCATCTGAGAAATAAAAATTTCACAAGCGATCCCCATAAATTATACATGCATTTTAGAAAGTCTGCACCAGAGGAAAGGAGACTGTTCTTCGCCATGCTTCCCCTTCCCCCGACTCTGCCGGGATTGAAACGATGCTCTAAAAGCAGACGTATTTTAAGTGAGGAGACTTCTCTCCCTGGAACAGACATCAATAACACTGAAGTGCCTGTCCCTGTAGTGTCCTTACAATGTAGCACTTGTAAGAATGAGACTTTCCAGCTCATTAATTTGCTTACGCAAATAGAGCCCAGAACCAGTTAATCCCGAAAAGGGATGGCTCTGTTTTTATGTTGTGGTGACTATTTCCTGCCCAGACTCGGGCCTCAGCGAGACAGACTCCTCACTTCCCACCTGCGCTGCTGCAGAGGGAATTCTAAAGCAGCCTGGGCAGGTGCTGCTCATTTCTTTTCCTGAAAGTGGCCGAGGACATCATTATTCAACCAGAAGGCAAGGCCATGGCCACCAGGTCAGCGTGGTTATCAATCAACATGGGGTGGTAGCAAAATGCTCTAGTGGCATTCCTCGGCGCCATCAGGTCGGGGTCCCTGGTGATTTGTCCACTTTATAAAGCAGCACTCTCATTTTGAGTAGACATGTCTAATGGCTATCGTGGCAAGAAAAAAATCTGCCATGGTTGAGGTATGTTTAATACCCATGTTCTTTAAAATGTAGAGATGCCAGGAGCAGAGCATTTGTTGACAACACAATAATGACAAGCTCGCTCTTGCAATCCCCACTTTCACCGCCCATTACCTCTCTGTGTCGTACAGCATGAGGGCCAGGGTCCATCCTCCTCCATATGACATTCATGACCTTAAGAATTCACCCCCAAGCCAGTCAGTCCGCTCCTCCTCAAGCTCGCATCCCCAGTGCCACCTTCCACTTACAGCGCCCCAGCCTTTGATCAGCGTGTCTTTGTCCATCATAATGACCCCCGCATTCCCGCCTTTCAATGATGGGTCAAAAGTGTTTCATGGTCCTGGGCTAACAAATGAAATTAACTTCTGCATCTCCTGTCGCATTTCTCTGCATGTCTCTGCAACACGTGCTTCTGGTTTCTGAACTGATGATTCGTTAATGAGAACTTGTCCTTACAACTGGACCTTCCACATTCGGTCTGATAATTAAACAGCAAACTGAGTCTGAATGAACTCCTGGGCACCCGGCTGTGACCCACGTGCTGTAAAGGCTGACTCTACGAGACTCCAGCCTCGGCAGACGACTGCTGACTCAGAACTAGTTCCTCCCGCTTCTAGAGCCATGATCCCCTGCGTATCCAAGGTACATACAGATGGGAACGTTTCTAACATTAGAAATCCTCATTTCCGAAAACGATTGGACCAATTGCCTTGCAGCCAGTTGCTCCTTACAGCCAATACCTTAGGCTCGGCCATCTTGCAGCACACAGATAACCCTAAAAGTAATTCCCCAAGATAGAGGGGCCCCCTCCCATCCCCCTGCCGCTGTGCCCTGTGCACTCCTCTATGCCAACCCCTTTGTTTATGGGGCCATCTCCCCAGGAGAGAGAAAGCCCCAGGAGGCAACAGGGGTGTTTAATTCATCTCTGTATCTCCAGTGCTGGTGTACACAGCAGGTGCTCAACAAAGGCTTAGGAACAGAGGAGTGAAAGAACAAAGTATGCAGCCCTACTGGGGAAAGTAAAATTGGTTCGCCACAGTGGAGCAGGGGCCTCTCTGGGCTAACGCTGAGGTCTCTGTGATGGTGGGAATTATATGTATTCAGCTCTTTGTTTTCCTGGCACTGAACAGGGATTATCTTACTGAATCCTCACAATGCCACTGAGGAAATAAAATTAGATGAGATAAAGAACTTGTCCAAGACCATGCAGCCAGGAAGTGTTGTTTTGATCGGCTCAGGCAAACCAGCAACACTTGGGCTCCCTTGGTCCCTCCCGGATCTGCCTAAGGGGCAGAAGTGATTTCCCCAAGCCAGGCCAGCAGGTATCTCTGCACTGGGAGGGGGTGGGTCAGCTCCCCCTGCTGCTGCCCTGCCAGCCCTCCTTCCTCCAGGCTTTGCCAGTGTCTCTGGGTAGCGAATGAGAGTCTTGGACCCAAGAGAACAAAGAGGTGGCCGCCACCAGGTTGCTTCCAGTTCTTCCACCTGCCCCATTCATATCCATTTTATTTTCTCTTCCCCTTGCCTACATTTTAGCCCTCAGGGCAATGTTTTGCACATAGTAGATGCTCAATTGTTACTTTACTTGTATTACTCATCAAGGTGTTGGTCAAGATGGTTTGATTTTATTCCACTCGCAGCGGTTTGTATAGATCCCTGTAAACCAGAGATAAGCCTCTCACATGTGGTTATTTACAGGGCATGGATTCTTCCTGTGGGAAGTGTCTACCTTCATAGAAGTAGGGGAATGGCTTGGAGGTAGCACGCTATTCTGTTGAGATGTTTTTGTTTCTGTTACACAGAGTCCACTTGAGAGGCAAGCAAGAAAAACCATTGCCTCCCCTCCTTGGTTTCTGTACAGGAAATCTAAAGGATTTCAGATGGGAGTTTCAAGCTTTTACATTGCAAAACTGGGTACTTGGTTGAGATGAGAAGAATCCATAAACAGGTAACTGTTCTATCCCATGTCACAGTGGCTGGCTTAAAAGCACACATTCCTTAATTTTGGTTGATAGAACTATAGAGTATCAGAACTGAATGAGATAGTAGAGAAAAACTGGCCCCAAGCCTCTGTGTTGCCAGGGTGGGAAATGAGGCTTATATTTAAAGTAACGAAAGAGTTAGCAGGAGATGGGCAGCAGCAGAGAAGAACTAGACTGGAAGAAATGCCTTGAGGACCAGCGGGATTGAAAAATAATCCAAAATTCCATCCGAGTTCCAGCAGGATTGAAAAAAAGTGGGAAGTAGAAAGAGTATCAGAAGAAACAATGGTTGGAAATATCCGAAATTTGCTAAAGACACACTCCTCCACATTCAAGAGACTGAGCAAACACTGAAGAGGATGAAGTCAAAGATATCCATGCCAGGACACATCGTAATTACAGCTTTAAAAACTGAACATAAAGGACAAGTCTTGAAAGCAGATAAATGACACAATTCTGATAGGAGAACACCAATTCAAATGACAGCGGATTTCTCATCAGAAACCATGGAGGGACAGAAGGAAGTGGCACAATATTTTTCAAGGGCTGAGAGAAAAGAACTGTCAAACATGAATTCTAAATCTTCAGAAGTCATCCCTCAGGAATGAAGGAGAAATATCAACCCTCTCAGGTGATGAAAACCTAAAAGAATTTGTCATTAGCAGACCCGCTCTTACAGATTACATAAGAGGAAGTTCTTCAAACAGCAAGGAAATGATCAATGAAAGAATCATGGCAAGTCAGGAAGAAGGAACAACAGAAAGATCATTAATATGGGGAAGTGCATTAGAATATCCTTTTTCTCCTGAGCTTTATAAATCTTATCTGGGGATTAGAACAATAATAACACCAGCTGATACCCAAAACATCATTTAAATTGTAGAAGGTAGAGACCCAAATGGAAGTATGGTTTCATACCCTTTGCTCAAAGTGGTAAAGGGTGGATGTTAGTAGACTGTCATGTGCCACATACATATATTAAACTACCCAGAGCAACCACTATGAAATCTATAAACACAGATATACTCAATAACGTGATAAATAAATCAGAAATGCATCCTAAAAATTTTCAAGGTTCCCACAGGGAGGTAAGAATGAGAGAAACATAAGAATTCTAATCAGAGGGCAAAAATTTTTTAAAGTAAAATGAAATGACAGACTTGCATGATTGCATATTGATCATTATCTTAAATGTCCAAATACACTAATCAAAAGACAAACTTTCCTTTCATTTATGTGGTTTGGTGTGTACACATTTGGGCCCTTCATATTTCCCTGGTATACTTATCCTTCCATCATTATGTAATGTGCCTATTTATTTTAGCAATTCTTTTGCTCAGGCATCTCCTTTATCAGATAGTAATATAGCCATTCCTGCTTTTAAAAAAATCCTTGCATGGCATATTGTTTTCTGTTCCTTTACTTTTAGTCTGCCTATGTCAGTGAACTTGAAATGAGTTTCTTTTAAGCAACATAGGGTTGAGTCGTATATTTTTACCCAACTCTGCCAATCACTGTCTCTTCCATTTACCTCCTCGCACACACCCAGCTGTGCTGTAGCATCCAGACCACTCCGAGTCCCCACCCATCACAGGCACACCTCGCTTCACCTCACTTCACGGGTGTCCTGGGTTTTACAAACAGAAGACAAGACCTTCCACCAGCAAAAAGATTAAGACTTGCTTTTTGTGATGCTCGCTTCACTGCAGTGGTCTGCAACCCGACCCTCACTGTCTCTGAGGTCTGTCCCCAGTAGGTGCCCTAGAAATACTCTCCTCCCCCCGCTCCGTGGCAATTGAAATGAATCACGAACAACAACAACAAAAAAGCCTCATTTTTAGCCAAAATAATCAATGCAATGCAGCAGCTCATTTTTAAAATCTGAACTACTGTCCTGATGACTAAAAGGTGCAAAGGCTGACGATGGCAGGGGAAGAAGAGGCAACGCCTTTGAATGGCCGAGAATGGTCTCAGATGTTCTGTCCAGGCGCGAAGTGCTGCTCATTGCATTACCAAGGCCGTTTTTCTTTGTAAAATCTATCCTGTTTCATTTCCAGTCTGCTGGCAGGCCTCCCCGGGGGTCCATGTTCTACTCAGTTCATTTATTTTGTGAAATTCTGCATCACATTTTCTTTTGTTTTCTTTGTCGTCTCCTGATATCTCCAGTTTCTCCATGAAAAACAATAACGAGAACCCTGCGCCAGCAGATGGAAGTGATTTCCTGGTCCTTTTCTCTACTCGGATCCAATGAGCATCCCTGGGGCCCAGCTATGTACATGGAGGTGGGCTGCTGACATGCTTGCTACTGCGTGGGTTCACACAGAAGGTTTCAACATCTCAATCATGACGCCCTCTCTTTTATTTATGAGGTTTTCACTGAACTTTAAAATGATTACAAAGTTAGCAATTATCTCAAGGTCATTTCTGTTGCTTACGGAGCCTAATTTCCCCAGGGGCTCTCTTGTAGAGCTGCTTCCATAAATGTCCACGCTGTTTTCTCCAGGTTCTTTTAACACAAAGTCATTTTCCACAGCCCTTTGCTTTATGGCGAAGACTTTTCAGATTGGGCATGAGCACATGCATTTGAGGGTGTGTGTGTGTGTGTGAGAGAGAGAGAGAGAGACAGACAGAGAGATAGAGATAGGAGAGAGACAGACAGAGAGACAGATAGAGAAACGTGGTGGATATTTTAACCCTTATATCTGCTCTCTTCTTGGCCTGTTTGGCTCAGGGGCAGCTCTGCCATGTGGGTGCTAAGCTGCTATGTTTATTATCATTGACATTTGAGGGTGTGTGTGTGTGTGTGTGAGAGAGAGAGAGAGACAGACAGAGAGATAGAGATAGGAGAGAGACAGACAGAGAGACAGATAGAGAAACGTGGTGGATATTTTAACCCTTATATCTGCTCTCTTCTTGGCCTGTTTGGCTCAGGGGCAGCTCTGCCATGTGGGTGCTAAGCTGCTATGTTTATTATCATTGAGGGGCTTCATTTAAGAAAGAACATGAACACCTATAGGTTGATTTTTACATAATTAGCGTTGGACACTTGTGTATTTTGAATTATATGATACAGCGAGGAAACTTTAAAGTGTCACACAAAGGCAAAGTCACGCATCTGAACCTGGATTTCAAACCTCAATGGACCCGAGTTTGAATGACAGCTCTGTCACTCACTAGCTATATGACATTGGGTAAGCTGCAACTTCCCTCTGAGCCTGTTTTCTTAGAAATTAAATCGAGACGATGACAAGTACTCTAAAGATAATTAAATGAAGTCATTCATACAAGTCCTTGCAGAAAGTAGATGTTACAGAAAAACAATGCTCCCTCTCTCTCCCGCTCTCTCTCCCCGACCCCCTCTCGATGTCAGTAGAAGTGGGGTCCTTGTGGTGTGACCCGAGTTTGAATGACAGCTCTGTCACTCACTAGCTATATGACATTGGGTAAGCTGCAACTTCCCTCTGAGCCTGTTTTCTTAGAAATTAAATCGAGATGATGACAAGTACTCTAAAGATAATTAAATGAGGTCATTCATACAAGTACTTGCAGAAAGTAGATGTTACAGAAAAACAATGTGCTCTCTCTCTCCCTCACTCCCTCTCGATGTCAGTAGAAGTGGGGTCCTTGTGGTGTCACAAAAAAGGCATTTTCAGGAACGCACAAGGGAGGATGAGGTCTGGTGGTAAGTTCTATTTGGATGAAAATAGAAGATGGCCTCTGAGTTTTCAATGTCCCATCACTGGGATCCGGGGAGAGAGAGAGAGAGACATCAATTGGTTGCCTCTCATATGTGCACCAACTGAGGACTGAACCTGCAATCTCGGTATGTGCCCTGACTCTGAATAGAACCCCCAACCTTTCAGTGTCTGGGATGACACTCTGACCAACTGAGTCACACAAGCCAAGGCTAAATGTCCTCTTCTTATAAGAATGCTATTCAGATTAGATAAGGGCCTACCCTCGTGGCCTTATTATAATTTGATCATCACTTTAAAAGCCCTACCTCCATACACAGGGACGTTCTGAAGTACAGGGGTTATGGATTCAACCCTATACATCTGGAGGGTGGGGTGCACAACTGAGCCCATAATAGCAGATAAGGAAGGAAGAACAGTCAAGTGACTGGAGAAACCACTATTAAGAAACTACAAACCCTGCTTCAGTTAGATAATAGCAACAAACCAATTCAGAAGTTTGTGGCTGAAAACAACATCAATTTGTCATTTCTCATGATTCTGCTTGTTGGCCAAGTGATTGTTCTGCTCCACGACATAACACCAATGTCCTCATTCACATGGCGGCGGTTTGTACCAGCCACTAGGAGTCAGCTCGGCTGTGTCTCTAGGGTAGAGGTCCTCTGCATGTGGCTATTCGACCTTTCTCACAGAACAGTGACCAGGTTGCAAAAAGGAGCATTCCAAGAAGACAAGACCCAATGTGCAAGGGCTTATGCAGCCTCTGCTTGCATCATACTAGCCAGTGTCCTATTGGTCAAAGCTAATCACATGCTCAAGCCCAGAGTCAGTGAGAGCGGGATCACACAAGGAGTGCTGGATGAGATAGTTCATTGAAGACACCAAAGCAACAGCACCATAAGCCCCCAGCACATCTTCTTTTCATCTCCATCACATCACCCTTCACATTGCCCAACAAGCATTCGCTTACATTACCACCTTCCCTGGTAGACCACCCTCCTCAAGGGCGAGGACTATGTTGTACTGATCAAATCCCCGACCATAGTACCTGGAAGAAAATAGATGTTAAATTAACATTCACTGATTCATAGAAAATGTTGGAGGAAGGAAAGGAGACATGGAAAGAGGAAGGAAAACAGGTTAGACTTTTCAAATATTCCCATGTCTTTTATTCTGCATGAAATGGTTAATTTTACGTGTCAAGGATTATAGAGTACCTACATATTTGGCTAAACATTGTTTCCGGATGTGTCTATGAGAATGTTTCCAGATGAAATTGGTGTTTGAATCAGTGGATTCAGAAAGTGGTTTGCTCTCCCCAATGTGGGTAGGTACCCTCCAATTCTTTGAGGGCATGAATAAAACCAAAAGATGGTAGAAGGAAGAACTCAGCCCTGCCTGATGGATCTGGAACATCAATCTTCTCCCATCCTCGGGGCTCCTGGTTCTCAGGTCTTCAATCTGGACAGAATGCTACCACCAACTGTCCTGGGTCTCCAACATGCAGAGAGCAATTTGTAGGACTTCTCAGCCTCCATAATGGTGTGAACAAATTCCTTTGAAATATATCTTCCCCTCTCCACATATACCCTATTGATCTATTTCTCTAGAGAAGTCTAATACACTGAGGTAGAAAGAACAAATTATTTGGTCACCTTCGTTTTTAAAAGATAAAAAAACCCTTTGTGTCATAAGAAAACCTGAAGATCAAACGTCCAAACTGGTTCAGATCAAAACAGGTGACTGTGAGGTTTAGAGAAGTCATCCACATCCAGGAATCAAAACGATTTCATTCAAAATACAAGTGTGAAAATAGTGGCCCAACTGTGATCCAAACTACCAACTACCAAGAGTTGTTTTGAGGCTGAGCACACACAGTCTCAGAGTGTGAGCCAAAATTTCTTACTTTGGGAAGAATTTCCTTACAGAATAAATCTAACTCCTGGCACTTACACTTTGTTGTCAGCCAAAGTCTGCACACTGGAAAAATACCCAAAGCTTTGTCAACAATGAATAAGATCTGAAGTTTCTGATTTATAATTTCCAATAGAGAGTCACTTAATCCAACCCTCAGCATCCTCTCTGTCTGTTAATTTGTTCTTGGAAAGCTCAATCACCTTCCCTCTCCACTTCTACTTCTAATGTGCCCGTAACTCTCAAATCTTTATCTTAATCCCAGATATGTCTTCTCAGCTCCATGATACCGTCTTGCAGTCACCTCCTACTTCATGTCCAATGACTTGTCTTCTCACCTCTTTCAAAAAGTTCTTTGAGGTTCAACAGTCTGTTCATGCTTCTATTATCAGTTTATTTGTTTTACTAGATTACACATATGAGTGAGATCATGTGATACTTATCTTTCTCAGAGGGAATGCAAGGGAGGGTGGGTGGGAAGAGATCAGCCAATGAACTTGTATGCATATATGCATAACCGGTGGACACAGACAATAGTGCAGTGAAGGCCTGGGAGGCAATGAACTTGTATGCATAACCGGTGGACACAGACAATGGGGTGGTGAGGGCAGGGGAGGACGGGAGCGGGCTGGAAGAGGTTAATGGGGGGAAACGGCAGACCTATGTAATACTTTCACAATAAATATATATTTTTTTAAAAAGTTTCTTGAGATATTTTCCTAAACATTCAGATTTATCCTGAACCACTCTCTATGAGATTGTGAGTGTGATATGTAATAATACTCATCATTAATTAGGACATCCTAATCTTTCAAAATTCTATCTGCACCCATTTTCTCATTTACTCTTCTCAATAACCCTATAATGTAGTTAATGTTATTAATCATAATTTTGCAGAGAGCTGAGACTCAGTGTTTACGTGGGTTGCCCAGAATCAGAGAGTTAGGTTACAGAAGAGTAAGGATTTGTTCTCAGGCCCATTGTCCCATTTTTGTGTTATTTTCACTCTTCCCACCATGTCTCTCACAACAGAAATTATATATACACAACTGAAAACAAAACCTTTACATATAGTGAGTATCAAATGCTCTTAATGATTTGATCAGTTTGTAGCAGCCATTACAGCGTCAAGGTGAGCCCTATCTGAGTGGCACCATTCAGTTCGACTGCCAAACCTCCCCAACGCAGCCAGTGGGGAGAAATGAGCCCTGAACGAGCAAGGCCAGCTGGTGAGGATGCTCAGAGGTGACGGCAGGAAGGACTCCCTGCTCCATGGTACTCAAGCACATCTTGCATTTTTATTAACTTATAATGCTTATCTATTTTTAGCTCTTTGAACAGCTACATCTTCTGCCTGAAATGCCCTTTCCTACCTACGCTTTTTTATCAGAACAATTCCTACTTATTCTTCAAAACCAAGGTCAAGTTAACTCCTCTACAGAGTTTTCCCTGAACAGCCTAGGCAGGGCCCTGAGCCACTGCTCTGGGCTCCTCTGCTGGGTGTGTTTTTCCCCCATACAACCAAGCAATTAACTCCATTCTGACATTAGCTGCCTGGAGATAGTGTGTGATCCCACAGGCCAAGGACTCAGTCCTACAAGACTGCAGCCCTTCACAGCACAGACCATCAAGAAAACTTGACCTAATTAATACAGGGCAGTGAGTGGTGAGATTTGACCAAAAATCATGTACTCTTCTGTCTTGTTAGAAAAATAAAAAGTGACACCCCAAAATACTGATGTCATCATTGTGTAGATGATAAACAGCTCTAAATCTGGAATCAGAACACTCACAGCCATGCAAATGCTCCAAAAGAATGAGGTGGGTAGCATTTGTCTCATTAAAATAGAGGGATGAGCTGGGTCATCTGGCAGTTGAAAATTTGTTCTTTGTTTTTCCATGTTTCTACTATTTCCAGAAGAAACTGTCAAAATATCAGTTTTCTATTTCAACAGGAAATAGCTCTAGTTATCAATTTATCCAGAACATCTGTTCCCCTGAGTGATTTCACCAAAATTCCAATGTTCTGTAGTTGGGGGACTTTAGAGTCAAAAGGGAAGCTAAGGATCCTTGAGACAGGAGGCTCTTAATTCTTTCTGGACCCGTCTCAGAGTCCGATGGGTGGTATAGACCTTCACCCTAGAATACTGCACCTACACACGATACTTTACACACAATTTTTGCCTACTTATCAGCCCTCCAAAGGCCATGAAACCCCAGTGAAGTAGATCTAATCTAATCATTGAATCCTACCCACCTTCTTAGTTATGGATGAAGACAGCCAGATCCATGAGAGAGATGACTCACCAAAGTGACATTTGCTTGTCTCCCTGTCCACTTTCCTTCCATCACATGGTATGACCTCCCAATGAAAACTGTAACCATATGAGTAACTTGAATAGGCAATGGACATTTTAAGAATAAATGTAAGTGGTGAATATAAGACTGCATTTTGATATAAGATTATAGATCATATTGTAAAGTAAATCACTAAAATGAAGCTATCATAATAACATAAAGCAATTACTGAACATCTACTATACACCAGGCAACATTCAAAACATAATACCTCATTCATTCTCATCACCACCCTGCTACACTTAGGAAGCTGTTTCTACAGTGGGGGTTCAATGACTTGCCCAAGGTCAAATAGGCTGCCAGTGACAGAGTCAGAGTTTGACCTCTAAATCTCACAGCAGCGCCTGTGCCAGGAACCACTGTGTGATACTGTTCTGTCACAAACCGAATTAGCAAAACACACATAAATTGTAGATAGGAGGCTTTTCTAACAAATGATACTTTTATTCCTGTCAAGAATCTACAGGGACTCAATTTAAGCAAAGCATGTTTCCCTGGCATGCATTAATTAGTAGTTAAGAATGGTTTGCAATTCGCCAATCTTTTTATATCTAAATCCATGCTCTTCAAGGACTTCGAATTACTTGAAAGTGTTCTCTTCAAGCATTTTAAACATGTCTCCCTATTTCTCATTTACACTATTCATTTGTAAAACTTATAAAGAAGATGTTTTACTTGACTGAAGTTTTCATTTCCCCAATACTCATAACTACATTAATAAGAATCATAGTTGGCTTCTTGTTTCTGAAGAGCGAAAAGGGATCTTACAGATCATTTGGTCTGACCCACTCAGAAGAAAGAGCCTGGACACATCAAAAGCAATTTTCATGAGGATCTCACAGCACATTGTTGGAAAAGCAGGACTAAAGCATAGTTCTGCTCATCTACAACCGGCCAGAGTCCTATCCCACGTCCCACTATAGCTGTTCAATGTTTTAATTGTTTCCCAGGGATTACTTCATTCTTTTCCAATGAAAAGCAAACCCCGAGTAACATTAGAATTTTTTAAGAAGTTGAAATTGCAGTTGAATTGAGTGATAAACCCACTGGTAATAAAAATATACTAGCTTTTACTTATTTTTTTTATAATAGATGAAATGCATAGTGTTTCTTTTAAAGCCTAGTTACCATATCAACCATCTTTCCTTGTAGTTTAAAATGAGAATTTCAAAGCATTGTCTTATAGGAAATTTAAAAATAACAAAAATGTAAATATTTTCCACCACACCATGAAGTCTTTCAACTGAAGTTCCAAATGGGAAGGAAGGCCACCCCCCTTCGGGCTCTGCTTCCCTGACACTCTGCCCAACCCACCTAGAACTTGGGACACCCTGGACGTCCAAGTGTCAGGCAGGTGGGGAATGGGACGGGCGTGTCTCAGAGCCAGAGGAGCCCAGCCCAGTGCCGGACACTTCTCGAGCAGCCCCAGTCCTATGCACAGGCGACTCCTGCCTGCTTCCCAGGTGACCACACAGAGGCTCAGAGGCTAAGGAACTTGCCCACATGTCACCTGTAGTGAATGAGAAGTAACGTTGGGACTTGAGCTCAGATTTGTTTATTCCAGTGTGTGCTCTTTGCACTAAAATACTGCTTAGATGTGGTAGACAATGGTCTGCCTTCGAGGTCCTTACAATTGGTTGGGGCAGACAAGCCAACTTCGAGGGAGGTTGGCTTTCCTTCTCATTTTGCACTTTAGTGTGAAAGTATAAAATGTATAGGTAAATAAAGACAAAAATATAAAGGTATTAAGAGGCGACTTCTACATCTTAAATGGCAGCACACGATGCTAATTATAAGATAGAGAAGGAGCCCAGTAAACAGACAAAGAACGGGGAAAGGAAGGGAGGAAGGAAGGAAAACACTCAAGGCCCTGTGGTCTATCCCTATGTGATTGAAAGCGTGGTCCAGGGACCAACGCAAGGACATTCTCAGAATGGAAATACAGACTCTCAGGCCCTTGTCCAGACCCACGAATCAGAACCTGCATTCTAACGAGTCCCCAGGTGATGTGAATGCACATGGAAGTCTGAGAAGCGTGGTCTATATGAAGCACCAAACCACAAACACGACTGGAATTCCCAAAAGTCTGGTGGGCATTGACTAGTAGGAAGTTGTGACCGCGGAAGTGTTGAAGGCTATGAGGTTATGGATACGACTGCAGATGCTGGAATCAAGTAGTTCAGGCTTCCAATAGCTTTTGCAACTTAGTACCAGCAGATCCCCAGAAAGCATGTGAGATAATAAATAGCTGTTGTTGTAAGCAGCTAAATTTGGTGGGGGGAGGGAGGGGAAAGAGATCATTTTTAACACAACTATAAATAGTGGGCACACCGTGAAAGGAATGAAGCTCACCAGGGCTCTTCACACACTGAGCTCTTCCAAAGAACTGGGGGAGGCGAGGGAGGGAAATGGGGAGTTCCATAGCAATGTGTCCACAAGGTCACAAGATTTTGTAAATATGTAAACGTAAGGTATTGGATTTTGCGGTGTTTTAGAGATTTGTTCAAATTTTAAATTTTTAATCATTTGCACTTGCTTATTCATTCGAAACAAACATCCACTTTGATGGCAAAATAAATATATAAATGACAAACACGCACACTCACATATACATGAGGCCTGTGTTTAATGGTATATGGTGAGTGTGACACTGTGCCTAGTGAGATGTGTGTTTGTTACTATATATCAACAGGTTACCATTTGGAGATTTAAATGTTTCATTTTCTGAATGTGGATGAATCCAGAGTCATGCTAGGCAATCTCTCCTCTTGCATCTATCTTTCCATCCCTTTCTTTTTGTAACTAAATTTATTGGAGTGATATTGGTTAATATGATTATGTAAGTTTCAAGTGTACATTTGTATGATACATGATCCATATATTGCATTGTGTGCCCACCATCCAAAGTTAAATCGTCTCCCGTCACCAAATATTTTTCCTCTTTACCCTTTACTTCCCCCCCCCCAGTCGTGTGCCCACCATCCAAAGTTAAATCGTCTCCCGTCACCAAATATTTTTCCTCCTCTTTTCTTACTTCCCCCCCCCCAGTCCCCTTCCCCCGGCAACCACCATTCTGTTGTCTGTGTCTATGAGTTTGTGTTTATTTTTCTTGTTTGCTCACTTGTTGCTTTCAGTTTTATATCCCACATATGAGTGAAATGATATGGTTCTTAATTTTTTCTGTCTGACTTATTTCACTTAGCGTGATGTTCTCAAGGTCCATCCATGTTATTGCAAATAGCAGTATCTCATCCTTCCCTATGGCTGAGGCACTCTCATCCCTCTCTTGTGAGCCTTCCATGCAGAGCTCTGCCCCTCACCAGCTTCTTCAAGAAATCCAGTCTCACCAAACAATGCCTGATGTTCTTGTGTTTCGGGAGGGCTGGTAGAGTCAGGAGGAAAAGCTCACATGGTTCCCCCTAAGGCATCCCATCGCCATCTGGCCGACCTCCTCTCAGAGCCCATCTGTTCCCCATTTGGCCCCACTCCAAACCCTAAAATGTGACCTTTGATGTCACTTGCAGACCCCTCGGATGTCTGGTCCCATCCCTGCTTCTGACTCCATTTCTCTAGAAGATATCTCTCTGGAATTGCAGGGAGCATTGTGTCCCAATTCACTGTAAATCTGTGCTGGAATATCTGGATGAGCATCTCCTTAAGAACAAGCCTGAGACATGATGCCACTGGCCTCATTTACCTTCAGTTAAAGATCACGTCGCGCCCAGCATCAGGACTTAATTGAGAAAGGTTAATGAGAAAACACGAGGTAAGTGTGTTTCCAGCATATAACACTCATTGCAAATAAATACAACTCACAGCATGATGTAGAAATTAAGGTTTTAAAATAGCTCAAAGAGAGAAAAGTCATGGAAAAAAAACTGAACCATCAAAGAACAATGGACAGCATCATCCTCTGAACTGAAAGCAGCCTGCATTATAGCAATCAGCATCTCATTCAATCTATGAGTGCTGATTTAGTTTCTTCACAATATCATCTACCGCATTATCAATATAGTCCATTTGAATTGTATTTGTTTTGTAGCTTTATATGTAGTTTGTAAATATGTTTTGATTTTAGATTCACAAGAAATTATAAGCATGAGAAACTTAAATGCATTTCACATTTGTTCATGCGTAAGTCAACACTTGGGGTGGGGAGGGGGTCTGTGGGCATTTTTTCAGATTTAAGAAACACTGGCTTAACATTTTAGAAAGTGAAAAAGAAAAACACAGAAAGGAATAGTCACTATTGTCTCAGTTACTCACTCATTGGTTCACTTGGTCATTTTAGTCCTCCAACCCTTCTTCCCTCCCTGTGCCCAGGGGTGTGTTGGTAAAGGTTTAACAACCAGCTCCCTGATGTGCAGAGCTTGATAGTTTGTGTGCTGCAAATATGCCACTGTGGTCAATTTTAAGCAGCGGATAAAATATCAGTGAACGTGGACTTGGGAAGACGTATGCATAGTCAGCGCTACCAAGAGGTGTGAGCCAGTGTCCGCATACCTTGGCCGAGGAAGCTCCTGTGAAGGAGGCAACCCGCTGGCCTGCCTGTATCTACGCGGCCCCACGGGGAGAAACTACCAAAATAGAACTGAAATAGCAGAAACTTCATAGATTTTAAGTAATACAATGATCATGATGATAAATTATTACTCGTTAGTGGAAAAGAACATCTTACTTTTAAAGAGTTGGATTCAAAAAAGAGGCTAAGTAGAGAATTAACCACTTTTTATAAATAACATCAAAGGAAGTAATTATACCTTTGAATTGCATTGAAAGCTCAAAATTTAAGAAAATTTCTACCCCTGATACTACTTAATAACATAAAGGAACCTTAAGCAATCTATTACATGGTCACGAAAGTTTTCCTTTGCCTCAGATGCTTACTTAAAATGGTGTTTATGTAAATGCTGGCATGGCCCTTTTTTGACCCGGGAGTCAGGAGACTTGGACTCTAACCCGGGTCCTAATCCGCTGTGTGCCTGTGAATCTGACAGGTGACCTTCTGAGACTATTTTGTTGTCTGATATTTAGAAGATTGAGCTTCATGACAGCTCAGATCTCTTCCAAATGTCTTGTTCTTTGAACCTATGTATGTAAGGTGACCATCTACTACAGTATTAAAACAACAGGCTCCTCTAAGCCATTTCTGTGACTTGCTGTGGAATGTAATTTAGAGCTGCAAAAAAAACCCACAATAATCAGGTCACCAAACATATAAGTTAGCTCTCATGATTTGATTATTTCTATGCATAGCAAATAACTTGGATTTAAATATTTATGATTTCGCAGCCAGTTCAGGAATGTAGTCTTTCTGTCATGTATTGGATACAAATAATCAATGGAAAGTAATGTCTCCCATCCAGCACCCATTGGATTGAATGTTGAATAGCCCAACAGGAGACACAGCAGATTTTTTTTTAGAAAATCAATCTCCCAACAAGAGACGTAAACTTATAAATACTGAACAACCTGGTCTTTCCTGCAGAACCACTCGGATTTCTGTCTCTGTTCCGTATTTGTGACATTCTCTCTATTTTGAATGCTCAATCAGCTTCCAGGCGCAAATAGGCAATGAGGTCTCTTGAATCTTCTCACGAGAGGTGACACTTCCTGCCTCTGAATTCTTTTCATCAGAAATATTCATTATACATTTATTGAGTGCTTGTTCTGTCATAGTCCCTGGAGCTCAGAGCAGAGGAGATAATTACAAAACGACACGGAGGTACATACGAGGTGCAGGAGAGCACCTCCCACACTGAAAGATGAAGGTGAGGCCCATGAGTAAATCTAGGGACATGGTACCAGGGTGGGAGGGAGGAGAGAGGGAGAGTCGGTGCCTTTGTTCTTTAATCACTGCGTCGTTAGTAAATAAGACACTGTTTCAGAAGCATGGACTGTAAGAGAGCATAATTAATAAGCCCACCGAGAAAGGTTAAGGATGATTTGTGTAAGCTGACATAAGCCAATGCAAGTTTAATGAGGGGGTGGACAGGATCAGAATGGTATTTCACCAGAGAACTACTCTCTGACGATGGCATGGAAGACAGCACAGAGCAAAGCCAGGCCAGGCAGCAGGAAAGAGGAACTGCTAGGAGGCTGCTGAAGGCATACAGATCAGACACCATGGCGGCGAGCATGAAGGCAGAAGTTAGCATTAAAAAACAGTCCAAAAATATGAAAGGGTAAACTCA
Source organism: Myotis brandtii (assembly GCF_000412655.1). NCBI lineage: Eukaryota > Metazoa > Chordata > Mammalia > Chiroptera > Vespertilionidae > Myotis > Myotis brandtii. Next base: position 1,353,083 of record NW_005371287.1, read on the forward strand.
ACTGCACTTTATTGAAAGTGTTGATTAGGGGACGGGAGGGGTCAATGATGATATACTGGTTCCTGGCTTGGAAAATTCATTCATTTGAGAAATTCAGAAGGTAGGGCACATTTGGGGGGTAGGATAAAAGTAATCTGAGTTGTATTGAGTTTGAAGCACCAGAACATAGCAGTGGTGATGTCCATTAGACATTTAAATATATACTAGTAGGAAAATGATATGAGTTAAAAATGTAGATATTTTTAATCTTATTAAATTAAATGTATATAAAAATGTACAGCTTAATTATTATAAATTAAACATCCACATGACTACCACCATGATCAAGAAACAGAACATTTCCAGATTCTGAGAAAGCACCTGAATACCTCTCACATGGATGTTTCTCTCTCTCTCTCTCCCTCACCCTCTCCCTTCCACTTTCTAATTCAATAAAAGCATTTTTAAAAACCTAGTTGCTTTTTACTTTATTGATCTTATATCTATTGACCTCACTAAACTCCCCTTGTAATTTTGCTAATTGATCTGTATGTCCTCTTAGAGTTGCTACATACAGAATCCTATCATTATGCCAGTGCCTGAAGGCCAGGAGTTTTGCTTCTACTCACCTGCACCTCCAATGCACATCTTGGAAGCTTGTGCACTGCAGATGCACAATGAATCTAATTGAAATAACTACATTACTCAGTGGGGAGTCATCCTGGCCTTTATTTATCTCGTTGACGTCTATGGAGAAGGTTAGCCTATTCTCTGAGGACTAATAAGAGCCACGGAATAGCTGAGCACTTTAGTGCACGTACATCAGCAGTCTGGGTGCGAGGTGAGAGACGAAAGAAGGGGAAGCCTTGGTGATCAGTCTGGAGGAGGTCCAGTCCGGTAGAGGAGACAGAAATGCACATGGCAGTTGAGAAAAACAAAACATTTTCCTTTCTAGTTCTTGAAAAATGCAAACTCTGGATCGTGTTATTGCTTTCAAGGGTAGTACTGAGCAGACATCTCTCTTCCACAAGCACTCCTTCGAGAAATCTCCGGATGATGCTATCCCCTCAATAATTTAAGGGTTCTATTATGTGGTAACTTATACTTTACTACTGGGCTTAAAAATTTATATTGCATTCTTTAAGAGCCTGGCAATGCACTGCAAAACAGGCCATGTGAAATATCTTGGAAATGCTTTCATCACATCAGCATCGCTCGCATTCTCCGGTGGGAAGGGGGGTGAAGTAGGGTTGTCTTGGCAAGTACAGGTCCCGGATACCCAGAGTGGAATAGGCGGCTCTCACATTCATTGTTCTCTGTGCCTACAGTCAGAGGCTAGGGCCACAGAGCAGGCCTAGGAGGGCATAACTAACCCACCAGGAAAGCAACTTGTCCCTGGTAGGGATTAGGGTCAGAATCTAGTGCCAAGAATGGATAAATGCATGAAACAAGGAGCAGTAGATCAAAACAATTCAGCAAGGGAATCAAGTGAATGCTGGCCATCACTGGCTTTTGTTCTCGGCTTTTCCTGGCATTCTGAGTGTGAACCAGCTTTATCTAAAGAATCTAATGAAGTAACTGCTTTGGGAGGGAGGGGCGGCATCATTTCTAGAGTCCGAGCCACCAGGTTTCAACCCTACCTCGGCTTCTTACCCGCTGGGTGATCTTGTGAGGAAAGCAAACAAACCAATGACAAGAAAAAAAAAAGTCCTCTTTCTAAGTTTTGGGTTCTTCATCTGTAAAATTAAAAATAACTAAATTTCATGGTTGCATCCACAGTTAATGAGATGGTGCCGGTGAAATTTCCTACCATGATGTGGGCATATAATAGGCAGTGAGTGCTGTTTCCACATTACAGCTTGTATTCATTAAGGTAGTGCTAGAAGCTACAGGAAGTACACCTTGAATTCTAAGCGTTACACTTCTAATTTTAACCCAATAAAGATCCTTTGCTCACTCCTATCACAGTCCAATGTGAGCATTTGACACTGGGCGGCTCCCACAGTGTGACACAGAGACTCAGGCTTGTCTCCTGGAGCCCCCTCCCTTGGGTTGTCAGTGTCCCCTCCACTCCGTCGATGAGGGACAGGGAGACTGAAGAAGGCACCCATCCATTTTGGCCCAGAAGTGACACATCGGGGCATGTTCCAGGTAACTGTTCTTACACAAGGGTTCTGGCAAAGCTGCCCATCTTCCTCTCAGGAGACCTACTATCCTCATTACCCTAAATGTAAAGATGCTTCACTTTATCATCCCAAGTGTGGTCATTTTTTTTTCTTTAAGAAGGAGTCACTACATCTTTTCAGGGTCGTTTGTTTATGTAAATACTAGAGGCCTGGTGCACAAATTCGTGCACCAGTGGGGTCCCTTGGCCTAGCCTGCAGGGTGGGGCCAAAACTGGCTCTTCGACATCCCCTGAGGGGTCCCAGATTGCAAGAGGGCACAGGCCAGGCCAAGGGACCCCACCGGTGCATGATGGGGGCCAGGGAAGGATGCGGGAGGTTGGCCAGCCAGAGAGGGACCCGGGATGATTCCAGGGAGTGTCCAGCCTGTCTTGCTCAGTCCCGATCAGCCAGACCCCAGCAGCAAGCTAATCTACTGGTAGGAGTGTCTGTCCCCTAGTCAGTGCACATCATAGTGACTGGTCAATTATCTGCCCCCTGGTGGTCAGTGCAAGTCATAGCAAGCAGTTGAGCAGCCTTAACATATTATTAGCTTATTACACTTTGATTGGTTGAACGGCCTACCAGATGACCAGACACTTAGCATATTAGGCTTTTATTATACAGTATTCTCGAAAAGCTATTTGGAAAAATTTGCCTACTCATACCCAAATATGTAGAAACCTGAGATATTCAAGGAGAATTGACCCCCACCACTTATAATGCCTATTTTTGTAGACAAGGAAACTGAGATTTAAAAAGTTTCTACCCTCCTGGAGGTCACCTGAGGGCAGTCAGTGGGTGGGAAACTGGAGGTTCCACCTGGGTCTCCTTGGTCTCCAGACTATAGACTTATGAACCAGGAAGTCACTGTTCGATTCACGGTCAATGGCTCATGCCCAGGTTGCAGACTTGACCCCCAGTAGGGGGCATGCAGGAGGCAGCCGATCAATGATTCTCTCTCATCATTGATGTTTCTCTCTTTCCTTTTCTCTCTCTCTCTCTCTCTCTCTTCCTCTCTGAAATCATAAAAATATATATTTTTTAAAAAGCAACTAATGAGCCCAGGGGAGAGCTGCCAGCAGAGGCAGCTGAACAAGCCCCAGGACTCCCAGGTCAGAGGACAGTTTGGTTCCCGGCAGCTGGAGAAGAGAGGCCCCCCAACATGCGGCAGCGAGCAGAATCCTGAGCAAGACGTGTGGCCTCAGTGCTGGACCGATCCGCACTGGACGGCAGGCTGGCCGGGTCCTAGCCAGCAAAGCTGAAAATCAAGCCTCAAAAGATAAACCAATTTCTATGTACTTTAGCTTGGGTGTGAGTACATGGGCTCTAAATAAACTGAAATCACTCCAGAACATGGGCTTCAAAGTAATTAACTACCGTAAGTAATTTTCTTGAAATGTAATCATTTACAAACTCCAAATGTAGTCTTCCAAAGAAGTTATAAACTTCTGTTTTTCCTTAGAAGACACGCTGTTTGCAAATGCTGATACCTATCTTTCTGGAATCATCTCCCCTCCTTTGTGGGGACTATGAAAAGAAAACTTTATCCTTTATTCATAGTTCCTCAGGATTTTGTTCTCTGGAGCCCAGAGATTCGTTTTACAAAAGAGATAATAACAGATTTTCAGCCAAGGAAGTGGAATGTGTCATGATGTAAGATATAAATTTCCATATCCTCCACACAGCAAAAAACCCCTATCTCAACGCCAGCAAACGGCCTCAGAAACAAACAGCAAAACACATTGCCTAGCATATGGCACGTTTCACCAGTGCTAACTTTTTTTCAGCAAGCCTAAGCACTTTTTACTGATAAGGGTATTACCTGTGTATTATCTCTAAGAACCTGAAGGTTATTTTGCTGAAAGTCGTGAAGTTAAGGCTTATTAAAGGTAACTAGGTGATCATGTTCTCTGAGAAACACAGGCACTAAAAGCAACTTGGGAAATGCCTTAGACGTCAGCTTCCAAAATGCCGGTTCATACATGAAAGCTTATTAGTAGCAAATCCTTTTTAGGATGAAAGGATCGAAGTGACGCATTTCTATAAAAACTAACCCCTTCTTTCTTGCCAGGTGACTCCTTGAAATTGAGAATTTATATCTTACATGTTTGACTACATTAATAAAATATTTAAATGTATTTTAAAGAGTTGGGGGGAAATCAGGGATAGATACCTAGAGAAGCAAATGGAAGAAAAAAAAGTGAAACATTGTACAAAAGAAAGGAACTATCACAGATAGTTCATCTGTGAACAATGTTTATATGACCAAAATAATATAACCATTGAATAGCGATTTAACCAAAAATTGGAAGATTGCCATGCTTGGCGGGAGGAAGAACAGGAGGTATAGGCATGAAGAGAAATTATAAGGGCATTAAATCCTTAGTTCCACAATAAAATGGCTATTCACAATACGTAAACGGATCAATCGGAAATGGCATAGTAAGTATATTATATGGGAATTAGTGGGTAAATACCAAGAATAGCTCAGAAGGTTGAAAGAGGTTAATTCTGAGAAGCAAGATTCACAAGTGTAGACGAGAGGGAAAGGGAAATGGCATTGTATTGTTATTGTTACAGGCCTTCTTATTCTATTTGACTTTTTAAACTGTGTAAAGATATTTCTTTGATAAGAAGTTAAATGTTTAGATTAGAAAAATAAAAAAGCTAAGAAATTCAGGTTTCCCTCATCCAGAAAATCTGGAACAAAACAATGAAATTACTCTTTAAAAAGTGAAGCCATTAACACTATAGTATGAATTACCTTGATCAACTTCCATGTCTAAATCTCAGCAACACAATGATTCAGGGATTCCTAGGAGGCTCCTCAGGACATGTGGAAAAGGGATGTAGCCTATCTCTCTTCCTCAAAAATATCAAAGACCTTGCTTCAGCTCAGGCAAGACACTGTTTTATATTTATAACTAGGGGCTCAGTGCATGAATTCATGCACCTTGAAAGGAATTGTGGGCCACAAGGCTGTGGTGGGCACAGGGGCAGGTCTCGGCCCATCCTCTGCACCCCTGCTGGGCCCCTCCTGCTGCGGCCCCTGGTCCCCAGTCTGCTGGCAGCCCTTTTCCTGCAGCTGCTCCTGTGCTGATGGTGCCGGCCCCACTCACACCCACTGACAGCATGGAGCGATTGGGGCCAGCGCCAGCAGCAGGTGCCAGCGGCAGCTGCCAGCCCCAATCGCCCCTCAGGAGCAGGGGGAGGTGGAGAAGCCGTGAGGGGCAATCAGGGCCAGCAGCCGCCGCTCACACCTGCGGACAACGCTGAGCGATCGGGGCCAGTGCCGGGCGCTGGCAGTGGGTGCGAGTGCCAGGCAGGACCGGAGCGCATAGGAGCAAACAATTTTCAGTAACCACCAGAGGCTCGCCCCAATGACAGCAACCGGCACCCTGCCTTGGTCTGGAACCCCCATTAATCTGCTCCATCTCGCCATGGCTGATGCCTGCCATGTTCCGCGCTCTGCCGCCTGCTGCCAATGCCCACCATGTTCCACGCGCACCCCTTGGTGGTCAGTGCATGTCATAGCGATCGGTAGTTCGGTTGTTCCACTGTTCAGTCTATTTGCATATTAGCCTTTTACTATATAGGATACCCAGATCCATTATATCCTAACTACCTAACTAGTTTGTGCATTATTATTTTTTTAAAATATATTTTATTGATTTTTTACAGAGAGGAAGGGAGAGAGATAGAGAGTTAGAAACATCGATGAGAGAGAAACATTGATCAGCTGCCTCCTGCACATCTCCTACTGGGGATGTGCCCACAACCCAGGTACATGCCCTTGACCGGAATGGAACCTGGGACCCCTCAGTCCACAGGCCGATGCCCTATCCACTGAGCCAAACCGGTTTTGGCAAGTCTGTGCATTATTAAATATTTTTCAAATTTGATCATTTACTGCTTGAAACTTAAGAGTAGTGTTCTTGTTTTTCACAGCAACTTAATTTTTCCCTTAGTCATTATGCCTCCTACATTCTTGCACTTAACAAAACTTCCTTCGGTGTGAAGCGGGGAGGGACCACAGTGTAAATCACAACAAACCAATCAGCTGCCCAGAACAGCACTGCAGAGCTCTCTTGCTATTTACTTTGACTTAATTTTTGTGTTTTAATAATAGCTCCACGGAACAGGGAGCGCTGACAGCGCATCAGTACTGCAGCTGTGGAATCGTCTTTCTAGATGTCACGAGACCTCGTTAAAGAGATAGGGAGCTCCAAGACCTGAGACCCTTTAGACCAAGCATGTCAAATTCAAAGGGTGACACGGGCCAAATAAACAAGGTCTAAGTTTATGTGGCCACAAAAAAACAAAAGCTTCAATTTTCATAGAAACATAGGTTTATTTTGATAGAGACATGCCGAATACAAAGGGCTGAAATAAATGAGCCATTGTTAACATAAAATAATAGAACATTTTAATAAAATTAATATTTTTTCTTGAACATTAACTTACCAGACACTGAATAACTGCACAAATTAATAAGCGTAACACAAATAAACCTATTTTTCTT
>NW_005371287.1:1359767-1362927 GCF_000412655.1 Myotis brandtii
AATCAACCAAAGACCTTGTATGTATATATGCATAACCCATGGACACAGACAATAGGGGGGTGAAGGTCTGGGGTGGGGGGTGGGGGTCAGCTGGAGGGCTTCAATGGGGGAAAAAAGGGAACATATGTAATACTCTCAACAATAAAGAATTATTTTTTTTAAATATATATTTTATTGATTTTTTACAGAGAGGAAGGGAGAGAGATAGAGAGTTAGAAACATCGATGAGAGAGAAACATTGATCAGCTGCCTCCTGCACATCTCCTACTGGGGATGTGCCCACAACCCAGGTACATGCCCTTGACCGGAATGGAACCTGGGACCCCTCAGTCCACAGGCCGATGCCCTATCCACTGAGCCAAACCGGTTTTGGCAAGTCTGTGCATTATTAAATATTTTTCAAATTTGATCATTTACTGCTTGAAACTTAAGAGTAGTGTTCTTGTTTTTCACAGCAACTTAATTTTTCCCTTAGTCATTATGCCTCCTACATTCTTGCACTTAACAAAACTTCCTTCGGTGTGAAGCGGGGAGGGACCACAGTGTAAATCACAACAAACCAATCAGCTGCCCAGAACAGCACTGCAGAGCTCTCTTGCTGTTTACTTTGACTTAATTTTTGTGTTTTAATAATAGCTCCATGGAACAGGGAGCGCTGACAGCGCATCAGTACTGCAGCTGTGGAATCGTCTTTCTAGATGTCAGGAGACCTCGTTAAAGAGATAGGGAGCTCCAAGACCTGAGACCCTTTAGACCAAGCATGTCAAATTCAAAGGGTGACACGGGCCAAATAAACAAGGTCTAAGTTTATGTGGCCACAAAAAAACAAAAGCTTCAATTTTCATAGAAACATAGGTTTATTTTGATAGAGACATGCCGAATACAAAGGGCTGAAATAAATGAGCCATTGTTAACATAAAATAATAGAACATTTTAATAAAATTAATATTTTTTCTTGAACATTAACTTACCAGACACTGAATAACTGCACAAATTATTAAGCGTAACACAAATAAACCTATTTTTCTTGTTCTCCGAAAGCGAAATATTTCCTGTTAGTCACATCAAACAAGTCAGTACAAGACTAATGACGTGGCCATCAGCTGCTAAAATATTGGCTGCTAGTATTAGTGGAGAGAAATTGTGTGCCTGCACGTAGGGCGAGTAAGGGAAATGAATGCAACACAATTATACTAGTAATCAGTCATTAGCGAACATTGTAGCTCATTATTAATCATTATGTATAACAGGATATTGTAAAAATTAAGTTATGTAATTTTCATTAAAACGTTTCTTACAGAACATTATATTGGCTGGGCCGCAAAAATGTTCATTGTAGACCGCATGCGGCCCTCGGCCCGCAAGTTTGACATGCTTGCTTTAGATGGAATGCTGAAGACCTTCCAGACGGTGACGTTGGTAGTTTGAAACACCTGAGTTATGGGTCACAGTTGGCAACTACGGTCCATTTACCAAGATGAGTCTGCTGGTAACGTATCATCTTTTTAAATATAAGTATTCTATTGTTTAATAAAAATTCACATACACTGTGACCACATAATGTAACAGAAAAGGGAGGCCCTCCCATTCAGAGTTCTGAGTCCTACTTTGAGGACCTTGTTGTTGCAGGAAAATGTACCCTGGGCATCAGAGTAGGTGAGCTGTGGGGCTATGTGACTTCTAAGGTCCCCAGAGCCTGCCCGGTGCCTCTGCTACCAGCCACTTCGCGCAGGAAAATGAGGGCCTCCGGGAAGGAGGCAGGCACTCAGGCAGATCACACAACGAGCAGTGACGAAGCTGGGTCGAGCTCAGGGCCTCGGATCCCCGTGTCAGTGTTTCCGCCTCTGTCTTATTCTGCCTTTCTTATTTTAGGTGCTTTTCCACTTTTAGAAACTAAAAATGTACCCTTTTCTAGAGAGCTACGGAGATGTTACTACTCTGCATTTCCCCTAAGGAAAGAAGTCTGATAAATTATTTAAATATCCACTTTTCTCTGCTAAAACGTACACTATGTTTTTCTCTAAGTAAAATGTGAAAACACTTATTTTACTGAGCCATTTATATGCACCATTTTTCTTCTTAAAAGCTTCCCTTCTCCCATATCCATCGCTCTGGAAACCTCTGGAGATATTGTAATGAAATATTCATCCCTCACTCTCTCATCTCCTCCCTACTCCTGTTCTAATGACCCTGCATCTCCAGAATCATTTTTGTTCAGGAGGCACTAATTCAGAAACTGGGTTTTACATTTTTAAAAAATCTTTATTGTTGAAAGTATTACTTATGTCCCCTTGTTTCCCCCATTGACTTCTTCTAGCCCATTCCCACCCTCCACCCCAGGCCATCATCACCCAATTGTCTGTGTCCATGGGTTATACATATGCATACAAGTTCTTTGGCTGATCTCTTCCCACCCACCCACCCACCCACCCCGCCTTCCCTCTGAGGTTAGACAGTCTGTTCCATGCTTCCATGTCTCTGGATCTTCTTTGTTCATCAGTGTATTTTGATCATTAGATTCCACATATGAGTGAGATCATGGGATACTTGCCTTTCTCTGACTGGCTTATTTCGCTCAGCATAATACCCTCCAGGTCCCTCCGTGCTGCCGCAAATGGTAAGAGTTCTTTCTTTTTCACAGCTGTGTAGTATTCCATTGTGTAGATGTACCGCAGCTTTTTTATCCACTCATCTACTGATGGGTACTTGGGCTGTTTCCAGATCTTAGCTATTGTAAATTGTGGTGCTATGAACATAGGGGTGCATACATTCTTTCTGATTGGTGCTTCAGGTCTCTTAGGATATAGTCCTAGAAGTGGGATCATTGGGTCAAATGGCAGTTCCATATTTAATTTCTCTTTTTTTTCTTCATAATTTGTTGAGGAAACTCCATACTGTTTTCCATAATGGCTGCACCAGTCTGCATCCCCCCAGCAGTGCACGAGGGTTCCTTTTTCTCCACATCCTCGCCAGCACTTGTCATTTGTTGATGTGTTGATAATAGCCATTCTGACAGGTATGAGGTGATACCTAATTGTCGTTTTAATTTGTATTTCCCTGATGATCAGTGACTTAGGCATTTTTTCATATGTCTCTTGGCCATCTGTATGTCTTCTTTAGAGACATGTCTATTTAGGTCCTTTGCCCATTTTAAAATATA
>NW_005371287.1:1368199-1375906 GCF_000412655.1 Myotis brandtii
TATGAATGCACAGGGAATCAGGATTTCAGGCGCAGGTGATAAGAAACACAGTCAAGTCACTGGTGCTTGGTGCTGCCTCCTGCCCCGAGAAAAGGTATCCTTGGGCCTGTGCTAGGCAGACCAATTCCCGTTCGCGCGATTGCTCCCAGCCCAGGGCTCCGAAGCTGGCAGTGCGCGTAGGATTAGTTCCTGGTGCTGCGGGCGAGTTTTCTCCCAGCCCAGGGCTCTGAAGCCCGAAGTGCGCGCGGGATCAGTTCCAAGGTGCTCGCGCACTTCCAGGCCAAAGTTCCTGCAGCGCTGAGGCCCCGGCAAGGGGCGGGTCTATCAGTTACTATGGCGCTGCCCGCGAGCCTGCGGGAAGGGGGGGTGGGCTCTGTTACTCACGGATCTGCCGCGGGGATCTCCGAACTTTTGGTGTCCGCAGGTCTGTAGCTGTGGTCGCAGGTCTCTGTCCCCAGTGGCTGCAGGGTCCTGGTATGCGTCTGAGATCAGACTGGGTGGTGCTGAGGCCAGGATCCTAGTCTCAAGCAGCTCTGTTTCCCAAGATGGCGTGGTCGCTGTGCCTGGGCTGGCCGCCTAGGAGTGTCCGCGCCGGGAGCTGGACTCCGCCGCCTAAGACTGCCCGGTTTAGCAGCCCCTTAGAAGACCTGCAGAATCTAGCTGTCCCTAGCTCATACACACACACCACACACGTCCACACACTCCTCTATCACTTCCTTGCACTCTCACACTCTCTCCCTCCCTACCTTCCTGCTGGTCGCCATTTTTTCTTCCCCCTGTACCGCAGCTTTTTTATCCACTCATCTGCTGTTGGGCACTTGGGCTGTTTCCAAGATGAAATATGTCATTGACCAGGGACTGTGTCCCAGCGTTTCAGCACAGCAGCTCCCATCTGGGATGTCTCCTGTTGGGCCATCACATCTCGTCAGCAGCAAGACATATGAATGACTGGCTTCAGAAGGGATCTTTCAGTTCCCAAGAGATGGAAGATTCAGTACCACAGTGGTTAGCCCGCAGGTTGAGCTTGGGGATCAAGGAGGAATCCATGGAGGCTCCGTGTAAGGGGCACAAATTCAGCTTCTGGAAAAGGCTGGGGGTCTGTGTTCCTCATGGCACATCCCTCGGCTCCAAGGTCTCAGGTCAGTTTTGATCTGATGACATCGTTCCTGGGTTTAGGATCTGAAGAACCCGGGCTCAACGGCCATCCCATGGCATCGTGACTCAAGTGGTCATTTAATTCGAGTTTGTTCAATTCTCCCATTTGTAAGTGGTTGGTAAAGACTACTTTTTTATGGATGTTGGGAAAATTTAAACAGGTCATTCACATTCAATGCCAACATATGCCTGCAGATACTTCAGAAATGCAAAGTATTGGCCTGGCCAGCGTGGCTCAGTAGCTGAGCGTCAACCTATGAACCAGGAGGTCACAGTTTGATCCCCAGTCGGGCACATGCACAGGGTGTGGGCTCTGATGTGTCTCTCTCTCCCTCTCCCTTCCTCTGTGAAATCAATAAAAATATATTTTTAAAACGAAATAGAAAGTATCTTCATTCCTTGAGAAGAAAAGGTAAAAACCGTGTTAGTGTTTCTAAGGAAGATCAAGGTCGTTTTCCCAGTAAGACTGAGGAGCTAAGAAATCCCACTCCCATGATGGTCGTTAGGAAATGGACCCGACGGTGAAATTACGCGGGTAAAACCGAGAAGCAGCACAGAGCAGGGGGGAAGGGCTGCAGACCAGAGGGGCTGCTTTGCTTTCCTCAGGCTGCGTAACAGAGCTCCCTAAACGGTGGCGGATTAAAACACCAGCCACACGACTTCTCTCTGGTTCTGAAGCTTGAGCTCTAGTGGGAAGGAAGTTCTGTGGGTCTTGCTTAGGGTCTTAGTGTTAGTCACATGGTGTTAGTCACATGGCAGCTAATGGGGAAGCTGGGACCCCTGACCCCTCTCCCTCTTCCTGTGGTCTAGGGCCTCTCCTGCCCACCAGCAGGGGGACTATTGTCTGCGTCTCTGAGGTTATTTTTTTTCCCCTTTGCTTAATCCATTCACCCCTTTCACCAGCTCCCAACCCTCTCCCCTCTGACAGCTGTCAGTCTGTTCTATGTATGTGAGTCTGTGTTCACTTTGTTTGTTATTTTGTTAATTGGATTCCACATGTAAGTGAGAGCATATGGTATTTGTCTTTCTATGACTGGCTTATTTCACTTAGCATGATACTCTCCAGGTCCACCCATGCTGTCCCAAAAGATAAGATTTTAAAGGGGAGAATTTCATTATTCCTCAGCTAAAGGCCAAACCAAAAAAAGATTCAAGCAATAGAAAAACACACAGAGATAAGTAAATTGTTTAAGTGGTAAAGAGCTAGAGAGGATTTTATAAGCACTTCAGGGGAAAAAATAGATAAACCACAGAGAAAAATGGATATTCTAATAAATGAGTAGGAACAGAGAATTAACAATAAATGAGAACAGTTGAAATACTGAATTCATCCTTTGCAAGAAAAATGAGAGGAAATAACTTAGATTCTTAGCAAGTAATAAAAATCTCACAAAATACTTAATAGGGATAGAAATCTAGTGAGGAAATACTCATTACGTTTAATTCATCATTTTTAAATAGACAGCTTGCAGCCTTTACAAAGTGTGTTTCCACCGGGAATCAGAGTTAGTTCTCTCCTGCTTTAGTTATAACCCCTTAGGAAAGACTAAGTGTGGGGGGTCAATGCCAAGGAAAGGGGGTGCTGGGGACAGCAGTGACATCCAGGGAAATGCAGGTGGGAGCTGTCTGTGTTTGCGCAGTAATTCCCTCCCTTCCGGTACCAGCACCACTGAGCTCTCATATGTCACTCACATTCTGGGTTCTGAGGCTACTTGCCCAACCTCTGAGTCTGTTTTCTTCTTTCTTCAATATTTCAGCTGTTCTCATTTATTGTTAATTCTCTTTTCCTACTCACTTATTAGAATATCCATTTTTCTCTGTGATTTATCTATTTCTTCCCCAAAGTGCTTAGAAAATCCTCTGTAGCCCTTTTACCACTTAAACAACTTACTTTTTTGTGTTTGTGCCTAAATCTTCCGGGGAGCGCTTGATTAGGACAACGATAACTTCTTCCTTTCTAACCCTCACTTTTTTCGAAGTCTTGTCTTTTCTGTAAGAGGCAGGAGGAAGTCAGAGGGACGGGAGAGAGAACCTATGTCCGCCTAGACCAGTGATGGCGAACCTATGACACGCGTGCATTAAAACGTTTCTTACAGAACATTATATTGGCTGGGCCGCAAAAATGTTCATTGTAGACCGCATGCGGCCCTCGGCCTGCGAGTTTGACATGCTTGCTTTAGATGGAATGCTGAAGACCTTCCAGACGGTGACGTTGGTAGTTTGAAACACCTGAGTTATGGGTCACAGTTGGCAACTACGGTCCATTTACCAAGATGAGTCTGCTGGTAACGTATCATCTTTTTAAATATAAGTATTCTATTGTTTAATAAAAATTCACATACACTGTGACCACATAATGTAACAGAAAAGGGAGGCCCTCCCATTCAGAGTTCTGAGTCCTACTTTGAGGACCTTGTTGTTGCAGGAAAATGTACCCTGGGCATCAGAGTAGGTGAGCTGTGGGGCTATGTGACTTCTAAGGTCCCCAGAGCCTGCCCGGTGCCTCTGCTACCAGCCACTTCGCGCAGGAAAATGAGGGCCTCCGGGAAGGAGGCAGGCACTCAGGCAGATCACACAACGAGCAGTGACGAAGCTGGGTCGAGCTCAGGGCCTCGGATCCCCGTGTCAGTGTTTCCGCCTCTGTCTTATTCTGCCTTTCTTATTTTAGGTGCTTTTCCACTTTTAGAAACTAAAAATGTACCCTTTTCTAGAGAGCTACGGAGATGTTACTACTCTGCATTTCCCCTAAGGAAAGAAGTCTGATAAATTATTTAAATATCCACTTTTCTCTGCTAAAACGTACACTATGTTTTTCTCTAAGTAAAATGTGAAAACACTTATTTTACTGAGCCATTTATATGCACCATTTTTCTTCTTAAAAGCTTCCCTTCTCCCATATCCATCGCTCTGGAAACCTCTGGAGATATTGTAATGAAATATTCATCCCTCACTCTCTCATCTCCTCCCTACTCCTGTTCTAATGACCCTGCATCTCCAGAATCATTTTTGTTCAGGAGGCACTAATTCAGAAACTGGGTTTTACATTTTTAAAAAATCTTTATTGTTGAAAGTATTACTTATGTCCCCTTGTTTCCCCCATTGACTTCTTCTAGCCCATTCCCACCCTCCACCCCAGGCCATCATCACCCAATTGTCTGTGTCCATGGGTTATACATATGCATACAAGTTCTTTGGCTGATCTCTTCCCACCCACCCACCCACCCACCCCGCCTTCCCTCTGAGGTTAGACAGTCTGTTCCATGCTTCCATGTCTCTGGATCTTCTTTGTTCATCAGTGTATTTTGATCATTAGATTCCACATATGAGTGAGATCATGGGATACTTGCCTTTCTCTGACTGGCTTATTTCGCTCAGCATAATACCCTCCAGGTCCCTCCGTGCTGCCGCAAATGGTAAGAGTTCTTTCTTTTTCACAGCTGTGTAGTATTCCCTTGTGGAGATGTACCGCAGCTTTTTTATCCACTCATCTGCTGTTGGGCACTTGGGCTGTTTCCAAGATGAAATATGTCATTGACCAGGGACTGTGTCCCAGCGTTTCAGCACAGCAGCTCCCATCTGGGATGTCTCCTGTTGGGCCATCACATCTCGTCAGCAGCAAGACATATGAATGACTGGCTTCAGAAGGGATCTTTCAGTTCCCAAGAGATGGAAGATTCAGTACCACAGTGGTTAGCCCGCAGGTTGAGCTTGGGGATCAAGGAGGAATCCATGGAGGCTCCGTGTAAGGGGCACAAATTCAGCTTCTGGAAAAGGCTGGGGGTCTGTGTTCCTCATGGCACATCCCTCGGCTCCAAGGTCTCAGGTCAGTTTTGATCTGATGACATCGTTCCTGGGTTTAGGATCTGAAGAACCCGGGCTCAACGGCCATCCCATGGCATCGTGACTCAAGTGGTCATTTAATTCGAGTTTGTTCAATTCTCCCATTTGTAAGTGGTTGGTAAAGACTACTTTTTTATGGATGTTGGGAAAATTTAAACAGGTCATTCACATTCAATGCCAACATATGCCTGCAGATACTTCAGAAATGCAAAGTATTGGCCTGGCCAGCGTGGCTCAGTAGCTGAGCGTCAACCTATGAACCAGGAGGTCACAGTTTGATCCCCAGTCGGGCACATGCACAGGGTGTGGGCTCTGATGTGTCTCTCTCTCCCTCTCCCTTCCTCTGTGAAATCAATAAAAATATATTTTTAAAACGAAATAGAAAGTATCTTCATTCCTTGAGAAGAAAAGGTAAAAACCGTGTTAGTGTTTCTAAGGAAGATCAAGGTCGTTTTCCCAGTAAGACTGAGGAGCTAAGAAATCCCACTCCCATGATGGTCGTTAGGAAATGGACCCGACGGTGAAATTACGCGGGTAAAACCGAGAAGCAGCACAGAGCAGGGGGGAAGGGCTGCAGACCAGAGGGGCTGCTTTGCTTTCCTCAGGCTGCGTAACAGAGCTCCCTAAACGGTGGCGGATTAAAACACCAGCCACACGACTTCTCTCTGGTTCTGAAGCTTGAGCTCTAGTGGGAAGGAAGTTCTGTGGGTCTTGCTTAGGGTCTTAGTGTTAGTCACATGGTGTTAGTCACATGGCAGCTAATGGGGAAGCTGGGACCCCTGACCCCTCTCCCTCTTCCTGTGGTCTAGGGCCTCTCCTGCCCACCAGCAGGGGGACTATTGTCTGCGTCTCTGAGGTTATTTTTTTTCCCCTTTGCTTAATCCATTCACCCCTTTCACCAGCTCCCAACCCTCTCCCCTCTGACAGCTGTCAGTCTGTTCTATGTATGTGAGTCTGTGTTCACTTTGTTTGTTATTTTGTTAATTGGATTCCACATGTAAGTGAGAGCATATGGTATTTGTCTTTCTATGACTGGCTTATTTCACTTAGCATGATACTCTCCAGGTCCACCCATGCTGTCCCAAAAGATAAGATTTTAAAGGGGAGAATTTCATTATTCCTCAGCTAAAGGCCAAACCAAAAAAAGATTCAAGCAATAGAAAAACACACAGAGATAAGTAAATTGTTTAAGTGGTAAAGAGCTAGAGAGGATTTTATAAGCACTTCAGGGGAAAAAATAGATAAACCACAGAGAAAAATGGATATTCTAATAAATGAGTAGGAACAGAGAATTAACAATAAATGAGAACAGTTGAAATACTGAATTCATCCTTTGCAAGAAAAATGAGAGGAAATAACTTAGATTCTTAGCAAGTAATAAAAATCTCACAAAATACTTAATAGGGATAGAAATCTAGTGAGGAAATACTCATTACGTTTAATTCATCATTTTTAAATAGACAGCTTGCAGCCTTTACAAAGTGTGTTTCCACCGGGAATCAGAGTTAGTTCTCTCCTGCTTTAGTTATAACCCCTGGGGGCCCTTAGGAAAGACTAAGTGTGGGGGGTCAATGCCAAGGAAAGGGGGTGCTGGGGACAGCAGTGACATCCAGGGAAATGCAGGTGGGAGCTGTCTGTGTTTGCGCAGTAATTCCCTCCCTTCCGGTACCAGCACCACTGAGCTCTCATATGTCACTCACATTCTGGGTTCTGAGGCTACTTGCCCAACCTCTGAGTCTGTTTTCTTCTTTCTTCAATATTTCAGCTGTTCTCATTTATTGTTAATTCTCTTTTCCTACTCACTTATTAGAATATCCATTTTTCTCTGTGATTTATCTATTTCTTCCCCAAAGTGCTTAGAAAATCCTCTGTAGCCCTTTTACCACTTAAACAACTTACTTTTTTGTGTTTGTGCCTAAATCTTCCGGGGAGCGCTTGATTAGGACAACGATAACTTCTTCCTTTCTAACCCTCACTTTTTTCGAAGTCTTGTCTTTTCTGTAAGAGGCAGGAGGAAGTCAGAGGGACGGGAGAGAGAACCTATGTCCGCCTAGACCAGTGATGGCGAACCTATGACACGCGTGTCAGAGGTGACACGCGAACTCATTTTTTTGGTTGATTTTTCTTTGTTAAATGGCATTTAAATATATAAAATAAATATCAAAAATATAAGTCTTTGTTTTACTATGGTTGCAAATATCAAAAAATTTCTATATGTGACACGGCACCAGAGTTAAGTTAGGGTTTTCCAAAATGCTGACATGCCGAGCTCAAAAGGTTCGCCATCACGGTGCTGTCCTCTCCTCTGTTTTTACTCTTTTTACTTATGCTCTCCCCTCTGTCTGAAGTGCCATGTCCCCTGCATGTCACCAGACTGACTCTTGCTCCTTTAAAAAGACTCAGCTCAGCCCCTACCCTCATTCCATCCCATCCCAGGCTAGGAGACTTCCCTGGAATCCCGAGTCCCTGCCTGAGTCACCGTCCCAGTACTTAACCCTTTGACTGGACTTGGTGATTTCTCCCACTACCAGGGGTGGGCAAACTTTTTGACTCGAGGGCCACAATGGGTTCTTAAACTGGACCGGAGGGCCGGAACAAAAGCATGGATGGAGTGTTTGTGTGAACTAATATAAATTCAAAGTAAACATCATTACATAAAAGGGTACAGTCTTTTTTTTTTTTAGTTTTATTCATTCCAAACGGGCCGGATCC
>NW_005371287.1:1377741-1396340 GCF_000412655.1 Myotis brandtii
CCCCATGTGCTTCCCTGGCCTCCGCTGTAGAGCCGTGTCCTGTCAGCTGTCCACTGTGGGTGTGCATGCTCGTGCCACGCTGTCAGATCGAGAGCAGGGAATGTTTCTCACTCATCTCTTACTCAAGCTCCCTGATTTGATTTCTACACCCCGGTAGGCGCCTGTGGTGGGGGCACAGGAGGAGTGAGCGGGTAGCAGCAGCGTTGCCAGCAGCGGTGGGAGCAGTCGCTGCCCTGAGCTGAATGCCTGGCATTGCCGGGCGCTGGGCACGACTATGTCCACCTGTTTCATCGAATCCGAACATCAGCTCTGAACAGTCGGTGCTTGTTATCTCTGTTCTACAGGCTTCTTCTCTTACAGGAGACAAAAGGTCCGCGAGGTCCGGTAAGCTGATCTCGCAGAGTCAGGATTCAGAGCGCACGTCATTGACTCGGAGTCTGTTCTCTTTCTCACTGAGCATTTCTGCTGGTTCTGCTACCAAAGGCTCGGAAATGCTGCCACCCCCTGCAAGGGTAGCCAAGCCAGAGGCCGGGCTGTCCCAGGGGACCCTTCACTCCCCATGGCTCCTACTCCGGCCCCCTGCTCCGCCCTCCAGGATGTGGAGTTTGGGAGTGGGAAGGCCCTCAGCGACAAGCTCCAGGGGCCCGAAGCCTGGAGGTGGCATGGCCTGACCGAAGTCACTCTCGAATCTGGGGCAGATCAGAGCAAGCAGCCTGGCCTCCCGGCCTCCTGGACTCCTGGCCTCAGGGGTCAGGTGCTTTCTCCACGATTCCTCGCTGTGATCTGTGAGGAACTTCAGTTCCTTCTTGATATCAACTGTCAGGAATCTGACAGGGAAGAAAACGAACATGTGACCTTAACATAAACACACTTGGTTTCCACATGGGCTGATCGGATGGGCACCAGCGAAGGGACCGAGCAACAGGCCAAAATGAAGTCCAAGAGGGAACAGAGGTTGGACCAGTCTGCCAGGTGCCCTGAAGGTGACATGTCCCAGCCGTCCCTCCCTCCCAAGGTCCAGGTGCCGGCCCCGCTCCCCTCCTCAAAGCTCATAGTTCCCCAGGGTTGGCAGGGTCCTCAGCGTCATCTGAGCCCTGGCTCTGTATCAGGACTGCCACGGGCGAGCCCCCTCCCAGAGACGCCCACAGAATTGGTCTCCGCTAGGGTCTGACCCGTCTACTTTTATAAGCTGCCCAGTGGTCCCTTCAAAGCGGCAAGTCCGAGGCATCGCTAGAACTGAGAACCCCCAAGCCTAGGGCAGTGTTTCCCAAACCAGGCCATTCTCCTGCGCATCGAGCACAGAGCCTGCTGTAGAATGACAGAGGCGGCCTCAGGGGGTGAGGAGAACAGGCCTGGGAACGGGGCCGGGACTCCGAATCAGAATTCACTCGCCAGCTCAGCTCCTGGCACTGCCGTTTCCTGGCTCTCTCAACCAACGGGCATGCCTGCCCTTGGAAAGCTAGGTCTTTCTGGCGGTGAAAGCCACGGTGGCTTCATCCTCTCACACCGGCCCCCTTTCTGAGACGAGAAAGGAGATAATGATACAAACGGGGCTCTGTAAATGACGACACACCGGGCCGGGTGTGGTGGTGATAAAACCATGTGCCAGGGAGGCTGGGGAGGCCCACACAGAGTGGGGCGCAGGTTGGGGTGTGGGCGGAGGAACCCACATGCCCAGCAGAGCTGCCCCATCTTGTGGGACGATATCTATGCGAACTTTGGACCGTGTTCCGAGCATTGCTGACTGGCGTAACTGTCAACCTGAGAACTTGGTCTCATCCAACACTGAGCCCTACGCGCGGCTTCAAAGCATGACCAATAATGCAAGACTTGAATTTACTGGAAATGGAGGGTTCTGGAAAATTGAGGCATGGGGAGGACTAGGAGAGAGAGCACCTGGAGGTTAGCATAAGGGTAATCCAAGTTGAATTGGTGGGTAATTAATCAAACAATCATCATCTCAAAGCCAGAAAGTCTGGGAGGAAGAAGGAGGCCCCACAAAATATCAACTAACATAATTCCTACTGGAGCAAATTGGCTGTTCTAAGGAAAAGACATAAGGTAAGAATGTTACATCAGAGAACCAAAGGGTTGGGCAGCCACATGGTCAAGACATTGCACGCGGTAAAAGCTAGGTCACAAGGAGAGAGGCGAGGAAGCCACATTTTGAATCAGCGGCAACCATCAATCCCAGTGGAAGATAGTTCAGGTCAACAAGCTCTCGATGAATGAGTCAACGGATGAATAAATGAGGAAGAGAACAAACCAGGGCCTTCTACACACTGTGTGCTGGTATCTTGTGTGTCCTAGGAGGTAACGGCCAGTCACAATATTTGATGAGCCCTTTTGCAGTGATGACCACACCCTCTGAGGATATAA
Source organism: Myotis brandtii (assembly GCF_000412655.1). Taxonomy (NCBI): domain Eukaryota; kingdom Metazoa; phylum Chordata; class Mammalia; order Chiroptera; family Vespertilionidae; genus Myotis; species Myotis brandtii. The sequence continues at coordinate 1,380,121 of NW_005371287.1, forward strand.
GCAATTCTATCTGCACTTTCTGAATATGTCTCCATAGAAGAATCTCAAAATCACTTGTTTTTCTGAGTTGTGAAATGAGTCTTACAAAACTTGGGGTGTGGGCGGAGGAACCCACATGCCCAGCAGAGCTGCCCCATCGAGCTGGCTTCCTCCCCAGCCTTTCGGACTGAGAAAAGGGTTTAAGGCATTCTCCATGTCACCAGTGGGCGTTGCCTGTTGCTGGCATGACTGTCTTTGTTCCTGCTAATTAAAAACAGGTGCCTTTGCTGGGAACCTTTGGGGCCTGGTTGCCCTGGAGACTACCATCCCCACTGCCGGCAATCAGCTTAGGGGGAAGCGTTCTAGTTCATTTCCATATGAGAACTTGGGTTTCAGCTGAGGTTCATAAAGAAGGAGAAGTTATGCATGCTTAGCTGTTCTCCAAGAGAGAAAATGGCTTGATTAAATAGCTTGTTGCAAAGGCAAAGAGTGACAAAGAATGAACAGACTCTGAGAACACACTGGAAAGCCAGGAGCTCGGGGTTCTGGGTTCAGGGCCACCACACTCTCTCAGCTGACTTTGCATAGTTTACAAAGAAAACTGATACAATAGTGTACACTATCCCCTCAAAGCTGTGCCTTCATTTCCATCTGAAAGATGTGAAAACTGGGTAAGGAGGAGCCATAACCCAAATCCAGCTCTCCTGTGCCTTGACCCCTCTACCCTCGGCCTTCTCCTGCTCTAAGCCTCCAACTTCCATAAAATGAGGCCTGTGCACTGTATCCAGCTTCCTTGTTGCCTCTGCATCCAGAACACAGGTCCTCCCATTGTGGAAGAATACAGTGGTTTCCCTGCCGCCTAAGCCTGTTCTGCCATCTCAGGACCAAGACCCCTCAGCAGGTCCAAGCCTGGGTTTTCTGACTCTTAGCCAAGGAGAGAAGGTGTAGTTGAAAGATAACAGGAGAGAGAGAGAGAGAGAGAGACTACATTGTGAAGAAAAGTGAAAAATTGTTCAAGAAAAGCCAAATGAAAAATATACACAGAGGATCCTCCCAGGGTGTTGGTAAGAGCCCCGTGTTTGGAAGACAAGCACCAGGTGAGAAAACGGACCGCTCCCACTTCAGGAAAAGCTGCTCTGATGTGGCACTTGCCGCTTTGAAGGACACATCACTCGCACGTAGATGAAATCCAGGAGAGAAAACAATCGGGGAAGAGGGAGGGGGAGGGATCTTATAACCCCACTGTCATTGTCACTGCCCTCAGGCCAGCATCTCACAAGGATGGAAAAGAGATATTTTGAGGCCAAAAAATGTCACATTAGAACAAAAACCATCATGGTTTCAAAGAAATTAGGGGGGCGGGGGTCAACATTGGAACTCAACCAATGACATTTTACTACGGAGAAAATCAGGGTTCAGAGAAGAGGAATGGCTGTCCCATGAAGACAGGTCACACCTGGTGGGTGTTAGACATAAGACAGCCTCAGCCAGGAGCATGGCAGAAGGGTGCACAGAAAAGCAGGGGGAGAGAACAAGAGGAGATCCAGGTGACGTCACCACCTGCCAGAGAGCCTCTGAGCCTCCCCGGGGCCTCCCCCATCTACTGCCCCTCAGGCTGGGTGTGGCACCCCTTCTGGACACTCGGAAAAACGTGGGCATTTCTCAATGGGCTTTCACACTGTTTTATAATTATTTTAATTTTCTCTTTTTCCTCTAGATCTGGAACCCCATGAGGATGAGGTCTGCATCCTATTCAGTGGTGTCACTCTGGTGCCAGACTCAATAAATGTGTGTTGAATGAACAAATGGATAGATGAGCTAAGTGAAGACTCCAAAAGTAGACTGTCCAAGACCATAGAGATGTAACTATGAAACCGGAACTGAGAATCTGTGACCAGGAAGCCACGTGTTGCTCCCACGGTGCCCGGCACTCCCCCATCTCGCCAAGAGGCTGCTGGAGAGCTGGACAAGGACCCTGCTCTCTGTGGTGACCCTGCCTTACTCTCTCTGGGCTCCTCCTTAGGGTGTAATTAACTAACCAAACATCCTGGCCAGCAAAGACAGAAACAAGATCTTTGTGCTGCCGCTAACCTGTGTGTCTACCTCCTCTGTGTGTCTTGAACTGCATACCAGTGGGAGAAGTGACGCAGCTGAAATGTTTAAAAGCTGGGGAGACTAAAATGAGATTCATCCTAACGAATGCAATGCAGGTGGGTTCAGGACTGCGTGAGCGGACAGTGACGGCTGAGCAGACGGAATGAATGCCTTTATCACTCAAGTCCAAAGCCCCCCGGGGCCCCAAGTCCACTCCGATACCAGTGGGAGAAGTGACCCAGCTGAAATGTTTAAAAGCTGGGGTGACTAAAATGAAATTCATCCTAATGAATACAATGCAGGTGGGTTCAGGACGGCATGAGCGGACAGAATGAATGCCTTTATCTCTCAAGTCCAAAGCCCCCCGGGGCCCCAAGTCCACTCCCCCAGGGAGGCTTGTGTGGTGCCCCGTCAGAAGCGGCTTCTGCCGCTAACCCCCATGTGCTTCCCTGGCCTCCGCTGTAGAGCCGTGTCCTGTCAGCCGTCCACTGTGGGTGTGCATGCTCGTGCCACGCTGTCAGATCATGAGCTCGGAGAGCAGGGTGTGTTTCTCACTCATCTCTTACTCACGCTCCCTGATTTGATTTCTACACCCCGGTAGGCGCCTGTGGTGGGGGCACAGGAGGAGTGAGCGGGTAGCAGCAGCGTTGCCAGCAGCGGTGGGAGCAGTCGCTGCCCTGAACTGAATGCCTGGCATTGCCGGGCGCTGGGCACGACTATGTCCACCTGTTTCATCGAATCCGAACATCAGCTCTGAACAGTCGGTGCTTGTTATCTCTGTTCTACAGGCTTCTTCTCTTACAGGAGACAAAAGGTCCGCGAGGTCCGGTAAGCTGATCTCGCAGAGTCAGGATTCAGAGCGCACGTCATTGACTCGGAGTCTGTTCTCTTTCTCACTGAGCATTTCTGCTGGTTCTGCTACCAAAGGCTCGGAAATGCTGCCACCCCCTGCAAGGGTAGCCAAGCCAGAGGCCGGGCTGTCCCAGGGGACCCTTCACTCCCCATGGCTCCTACTCCGGCCCCCTGCTCCGCCCTCCAGGATGTGGAGTTTGGGAGTGGGAAGGCCCTCAGCGACAAGCTCCAGGGGCCCGAAGCCTGGAGGTGGCATGGCCTGACCGAAGTCACTCTCGAATCTGGGGCAGATCAGAGCAAGCAGCCTGGCCTCCCGGCCTCCTGGACTCCTGGCCTCAGGGGTCAGGTGCTTTCTCCACGATTCCTCGCTGTGATCTGTGAGGAACTTCAGTTCCTTCTTGATATCAACTGTCAGGAATCTGACAGGGAAGAAAACGAACATGTGACCTTAACATAAACACACTTGGTTTCCACATGGGCTGATCGGATGGGCACCAGCGAAGGGACCGAGCAACAGGCCAAAATGAAGTCCAAGAGGGAACAGAGGTTGGACCAGTCTGCCAGGTGCCCTGAAGGTGACATGTCCCAGCCGTCCCTCCCTCCCAAGGTCCAGGTGCCGGCCCCGCTCCCCTCCTCAAAGCTCATAGTTCCCCAGGGTTGGCAGGGTCCTCAGCGTCATCTGAGCCCTGGCTCTGTATCAGGACTGCCACGGGCGAGCCCCCTCCCAGAGACGCCCACAGAATTGGTCTCCGCTAGGGTCTGACCCGTCTACTTTTATAAGCTGCCCAGTGGTCCCTTCAAAGCGGCAAGTCCGAGGCATCGCTAGAACTGAGAACCCCCAAGCCTAGGGCAGTGTTTCCCAAACCAGGCCATTCTCCTGCGCATCGAGCACAGAGCCTGCTGTAGAATGACAGAGGCGGCCTCAGGGGGTGAGGAGAACAGGCCTGGGAACGGGGCCGGGACTCCGAATCAGAATTCACTCGCCAGCTCAGCTCCTGGCACTGCCGTTTCCTGGCTCTCTCAACCAACCGGCATGCCTGCCCTTGGAAAGCTAGGTCTTTCTGGCGGTGAAAGCCACGGTGGCTTCATCCTCTCACACCGGCCCCCTTTCTGAGACGAGAAAGGAGATAATGATACAAACGGGGCTCTGTAAATGACGACACACCGGGCCGGGGAGGCTGGGGAGGCCCACACAGAGTGGGGCGCAGGTTGGGGTGTGGGCGGAGGAACCCACATGCCCAGCAGAGCTGCCCCATCGAGCTGGCTTCCTCCCCAGCCTTTCGGACTGAGAAAAGGGTTTAAGGCATTCTCCATGTCACCAGTGGGCGTTGCCTGTTGCTGGCATGACTGTCTTTGTTCCTGCTAATTAAAAACAGGTGCCTTTGCTGGGAACCTTTGGGGCCTGGTTGCCCTGGAGACTACCATCCCCACTGCCGGCAATCAGCTTAGGGGGAAGCGTTCTAGTTCATTTCCATATGAGAACTTGGGTTTCAGCTGAGGTTCATAAAGAAGGAGAAGTTATGCATGCTTAGCTGTTCTCCAAGAGAGAAAATGGCTTGATTAAATAGCTTGTTGCAAAGGCAAAGAGTGACAAAGAATGAACAGACTCTGAGAACACACTGGAAAGCCAGGAGCTCGGGGTTCTGGGTTCAGGGCCACCACACTCTCTCAGCTGACTTTGCATAGTTTACAAAGAAAACTGATACAATAGTGTACACTATCCCCTCAAAGCTGTGCCTTCATTTCCATCTGAAAGATGTGAAAACTGGGTAAGGAGGAGCCATAACCCAAATCCAGCTCTCCTGTGCCTTGACCCCTCTACCCTCTGCCTTCTCCTGCTCTAAGCCTCCAACTTCCATAAAATGAGGCCTGTGCACTGTATCCAGCTTCCTTGTTGCCTCTGCATCCAGAACACAGGTCCTCCCATTGTGGAAGAATACAGTGGTTTCCCTGCCGCCTAAGCCTGTTCTGCCATCTCAGGACCAAGACCCCTCAGCAGGTCCAAGCCTGGGTTTTCTGACTCTTAGCCAAGGAGAGAAGGTGTAGTTGAAAGATAACAGGAGAGAGAGAGAGAGAGAGAGAGCGAGCGAGCGAGCTAGCTATTGGCCCATGCAACTGAACAACTACACCAAAGCTTTAATTTGATTTTTAACATTATGGTTGGAAATATTTGAGGCTGACATTTGAAAAGGATTATTGGGATGCCAAAATGAAGCAAAGATACTCATTTACTGTGGCTAGGGTCTGTCCCCAAGGTTTTACAACCAATCTCCCCTCCCCCCAATTTCTAATGGACAGCTCTGGAGCCAATTCCGTTGGACTGTCTTCAGTGGGGTTGTTGATCGTCATTTGAGAAGGCAAGCTATCAAAACTAGGAGAGCCTTCAACATTGCATTGGGGATAGTGAGGAATCAGAAGATAAGAAGTGCAGTCCTCCTTCCTCATTTACCCGCACAGCGGGAAGCAGGGTGAGCAGAGGCAATTGGTGCATTCTAGAGAATGATTGGACTGGATTACAACTCAGGAAAAGTTTAGCAAAATCTACTTCTTTGCCCCAAGTCAATCACTTGAGCATTTGAAAACTTGTCTCTCTCTCTTCCTGCCTTTGAACAAAGACACTCAACGTTACCTTTCTGAACCTTTCCCTCAAATTTAGCTCTCAAGATATTGTTGAAAGCAAATTTTCGAACAACCTACCAGCTTTTCAAGAACACTCAACTTGGCTGTCACTCAACCACTCTGAAAGAGCTGTGAGAAAGTAAAAATTGCCCTGGCCTTGAAATCAGAAAATATGCTTTGGTTTTTATCTTCAGCCTGTTTGACTTTGAACACAACGCCCCTTCCCCCTTTTAATTCAAGGATTTTCTCACCGGTAAGACAGGAGAGAGACTCCTCCACTTTCTGTCTCAGGAATCCATGAGACTCACCTGGGCTGGGATGGATACATGCTGGACAAATCTGAAGCTCTAGTATTTCCTGTGGCACAAGGGCTGAAAGGAAGGGGCTCTGGCCCAGGGAGGTGCCCGGGGTTATGGACAGTGGCAGGACAGGACAGCACGTGGGTTTTACAATGAGGCACAGGTGGTATCATAGCCCAGCATAGCCCTATCCTATATAATAAAAGCCTAATATGCTAAGTGTCCGGTTGACCAGTTGGCCATTCAACCAAAGAGTAATATGCTAATGATATGCTAAGGCCGCTCAACTGCTCACTATGACGTGCAATGACCAACAGGGGGCAGACAGTCTACCGGTTGACCAGTCACTATGACATGCACTGACCACCAGGGGGAAGATGCTCCAACCGGTATGTGAGCTTGCTGCCAGGCTCCAGCCAATCAGGACTGAGCAAGACAGGCCAGACACGCCCTGGAGCACTCCTGCAGTCCCTCCCGGGCTGGTCAACCTCCCACATCCCTCCCGAGCCCTGATCGTGCACCAGTGGGGTCCCTCGGCCTGGCCTTCACCCTCTCGCAATCCAGGACCCCTTGGGGGATGTTGGAGAGCGGTTTTGGCCCAGTCCTGCAGGCCAGGCCAAGGGGCCCCACTGGTGCACAAATTCGATTTTGGCCCAGTCCTGCAGGCCAGGCCAAGGGGTCCCACTGGTGCACAAATTCGTACACCGGGCCTCTAGTTGAGAGCAGGGAATGTTTCTCACTCATCTCTTACTCAAGCTCCCTGATTTGATTTCTACACCCCGGTAGGCGCCCGTGGTGGGGGCACAGGAGTAGTGAGGGGGTAGCAGCAGCGTTGCCAGCAGCGGTGGGAGCAGTCGCTGCCCTGAGCTGAATGCCTGGCATTGCCGGGCGCTGGGCACGACTATGTCCACCTGTTTCATTGAATCCGAACATCAGCTCTGAACAGTCGGTGCTTGTTATCTCTGTTCTACAGGCTTCTTCTCTTACAGGAGACAAAAGGTCCGCGAGGTCCGGTAAGCTGATCTCGCAGAGTCAGGATTCAGAGCGCACGTCATTGACTCGGAGTCTGTTCTCTTTCTCACTGAGCATTTCTGCTGGTTCTGCTACCAAAGGCTCGGAAATGCTGCCACCCCCTGCAAGGGTAGCCAAGCCAGAGGCCGGGCTGTCCCAGGGGACCCTTCACTCCCCATGGCTCCTACTCCGGCCCCCTGCTCCGCCCTCCAGGATGTGGAGTTTGGGAGTGGGAAGGCCCTCAGCGACAAGCTCCAGGGGCCCGAAGCCTGGAGGTGGCATGGCCTGACCGAAGTCACTCTCGAATCTGGGGCAGATCAGAGCAAGCAGCCTGGCCTCCCGGCCTCCTGGACTCCTGGCCTCAGGGGTCAGGTGCTTTCTCCACGATTCCTCGCTGTGATCTGTGAGGAACTTCAGTTCCTTCTTGATATCAACTGTCAGGAATCTGACAGGGAAGAAAACGAACATGTGACCTTAACATAAACACACTTGGTTTCCACATGGGCTGATCGGATGGGCACCAGCGAAGGGACCGAGCAACAGGCCAAAATGAAGTCCAAGAGGGAACAGAGGTTGGACCAGTCTGCCAGGTGCCCTGAAGGTGACATGTCCCAGCCGTCCCTCCCTCCCAAGGTCCAGGTGCCGGCCCCGCTCCCCTCCTCAAAGCTCATAGTTCCCCAGGGTTGGCAGGGTCCTCAGCGTCATCTGAGCCCTGGCTCTGTATCAGGACTGCCACGGGCGAGCCCCCTCCCAGAGACGCCCACAGAATTGGTCTCCGCTAGGGTCTGACCCGTCTACTTTTATAAGCTGCCCAGTGGTCCCTTCAAAGCGGCAAGTCCGAGGCATCGCTAGAACTGAGAACCCCCAAGCCTAGGGCAGTGTTTCCCAAACCAGGCCATTCTCCTGCGCATCGAGCACAGAGCCTGCTGTAGAATGACAGAGGCGGCCTCAGGGGGTGAGGAGAACAGGCCTGGGAACGGGGCCGGGACTCCGAATCAGAATTCACTCGCCAGCTCAGCTCCTGGCACTGCCGTTTCCTGGCTCTCTCAACCAACCGGCATGCCTGCCCTTGGAAAGCTAGGTCTTTCTGGCGGTGAAAGCCACGGTGGCTTCATCCTCTCACACCGGCCCCCTTTCTGAGACGAGAAAGGAGATAATGATACAAACGGGGCTCTGTAAATGACGACACACCGGGCCGGGGAGGCTGGGGAGGCCCACACAGAGTGGGGCGCAGGTTGGGGTGTGGGCGGAGGAACCCACATGCCCAGCAGAGCTGCCCCATCGAGCTGGCTTCCTCCCCAGCCTTTCGGACTGAGAAAAGGGTTTAAGGCATTCTCCATGTCACCAGTGGGCGTTGCCTGTTGCTGGCATGACTGTCTTTGTTCCTGCTAATTAAAAACAGGTGCCTTTGCTGGGAACCTTTGGGGCCTGGTTGCCCTGGAGACTACCATCCCCACTGCCGGCAATCAGCTTAGGGGGAAGCGTTCTAGTTCATTTCCATATGAGAACTTGGGTTTCAGCTGAGGTTCATAAAGAAGGAGAAGTTATGCATGCTTAGCTGTTCTCCAAGAGAGAAAATGGCTTGATTAAATAGCTTGTTGCAAAGGCAAAGAGTGACAAAGAATGAACAGACTCTGAGAACACACTGGAAAGCCAGGAGCTCGGGGTTCTGGGTTCAGGGCCACCACACTCTCTCAGCTGACTTTGCATAGTTTACAAAGAAAACTGATACAATAGTGTACACTATCCCCTCAAAGCTGTGCCTTCATTTCCATCTGAAAGATGTGAAAACTGGGTAAGGAGGAGCCATAACCCAAATCCAGCTCTCCTGTGCCTTGACCCCTCTACCCTCTGCCTTCTCCTGCTCTAAGCCTCCAACTTCCATAAAATGAGGCCTGTGCACTGTATCCAGCTTCCTTGTTGCCTCTGCATCCAGAACACAGGTCCTCCCATTGTGGAAGAATACAGTGGTTTCCCTGCCGCCTAAGCCTGTTCTGCCATCTCAGGACCAAGACCCCTCAGCAGGTCCAAGCCTGGGTTTTCTGACTCTTAGCCAAGGAGAGAAGGTGTAGTTGAAAGATAACAGGAGAGAGAGAGAGAGAGAGAGAGCGAGCGAGCGAGCTAGCTATTGGCCCATGCAACTGAACAACTACACCAAAGCTTTAATTTGATTTTTAACATTATGGTTGGAAATATTTGAGGCTGACATTTGAAAAGGATTATTGGGATGCCAAAATGAAGCAAAGATACTCATTTACTGTGGCTAGGGTCTGTCCCCAAGGTTTTACAACCAATCTCCCCTCCCCCCAATTTCTAATGGACAGCTCTGGAGCCAATTCCGTTGGACTGTCTTCAGTGGGGTTGTTGATCGTCATTTGAGAAGGCAAGCTATCAAAACTAGGAGAGCCTTCAACATTGCATTGGGGAGAGTGAGGAATCAGAAGATAAGAAGTGCAGTCCTCCTTCCTCATTTACCCGCACAGCGGGAAGCAGGGTGAGCAGAGGCAATTGGTGCATTCTAGAGAATGATTGGACTGGATTACAACTCAGGAAAAGTTTAGCAAAATCTACTTCTTTGCCCCAAGTCAATCACTTGAGCATTTGAAAACTTGTCTCTCTCTCTTCCTGCCTTTGAACAAAGACACTCAACGTTACCTTTCTGAACCTTTCCCTCAAATTTAGCTCTCAAGATATTGTTGAAAGCAAATTTTCGAACAACCTACCAGCTTTTCAAGAACACTCAACTTGGCTGTCACTCAACCACTCTGAAAGAGCTGTGAGAAAGTAAAAATTGCCCTGGCCTTGAAATCAGAAAATATGCTTTGGTTTTTATCTTCAGCCTGTTTGACTTTGAACACAACGCCCCTTCCCCCTTTTAATTCAAGGATTTTCTCACCGGTAAGACAGGAGAGAGACTCCTCCACTTTCTGTCTCAGGAATCCATGAGACTCACCTGGGCTGGGATGGATACATGCTGGACAAATCTGAAGCTCTAGTATTTCCTGTGGCACAAGGGCTGAAAGGAAGGGGCTCTGGCCCAGGGAGGTGCCCGGGGTTATGGACAGTGGCAGGACAGGACAGCACGTGGGTTTTACAATGAGGCACAGGTGGTATCATAGCCCAGCATAGCCCTATCCTATATAATAAAAGCCTAATATGCTAAGTGTCCGGTTGACCAGTTGGCCATTCAACCAAAGAGTAATATGCTAATGATATGCTAAGGCCGCTCAACTGCTCACTATGACGTGCAATGACCAACAGGGGGCAGACAGTCTACCGGTTGACCAGTCACTATGACATGCACTGACCACCAGGGGGAAGATGCTCCAACCGGTATGTGAGCTTGCTGCCAGGCTCCAGCCAATCAGGACTGAGCAAGACAGGCCAGACACGCCCTGGAGCACTCCTGCAGTCCCTCCCGGGCTGGTCAACCTCCCACATCCCTCCCGAGCCCTGATCGTGCACCAGTGGGGTCCCTCGGCCTGGCCTTCACCCTCTCGCAATCCAGGACCCCTTGGGGGATCTTGGAGAGCGATTTTGGCCCAGTCCTGCAGGCCAGGCCAAGGGGTCCCACTGGTGCACAAATTCGTACACCGGGCCTCTAGTTTCTTCTATAATACAAGAGTAAGGTATCTCTCATTTGTTGTCAAGATTAAACAAAATGACTTAAATCCAACTAGCTAACATTGAATAAGAATTCAATAGTTCCTTCCGTAGTGTGGTGGTTATGCACACAGATCCTAGAGCTGGGCTATCTGGCTCTATAAATATCCTATGTAGCTTCTTAGCTGTGTGACATTGGACAAGTTCCTTAACTTCTCTGAGTCTCAACTTCTGTAAAACAGGAGCGTAGGATTATCAGAGGATTAAATGACTTAAAAGGTGTTTAGAAAGGGGCCTGTCCATCGTTAAGTGCTCTTTATCAAATCATTTTAACAAAAATTAACTCAAATATCTTCCTTACTCAAGCTGTGCTAGAAAATTGAATTAATAATAGAAAATGTTAACCTAATTCTAACCCTTCATCACCTCACCTCAAAAGGACTAACTGGCCCAGCTGGTGTGACTCAGTGGTCATGGACCAAGAGGTCACCAGTTTGATTCTCAGCCCAGGTTTCTGGCTCCATCCCCAGCAGAGGGGCATGCAGGAGGCAGCCAATCGATGTTTCTGTGTCATCGATGTTTCTATCTCTCTCCCTTCCTCTCTCTCTAAAAATCAATAAAAAACATATTTGGAAGAAAAACAAAAAAGGACTAACTGTTCCAAATAGGAATACATGCCATCCACCTACACATACACAAAACAGAACAAACACAAAAAGAAAGCATCCCATCAAGTCCGCACCGTGCCCGGTGACTCGGGGGAGGTTGGGCATGTATGCGGGTGACAACCCTCTTCTTGCTTTTCTAGGTTAGGCCTCTCCCTTCCTGAGCTTAGTCACTGCAGAGACCGGGAGTGCGTCCTCCGGCAGCCCGAGTTTCTCCAGGTAACCTATGAAACTTCTCACCATGCATTTGTCTAAAAAAAGAAATTCCTTTAACAAGTCAATTTAGGGGTCCTACGGCGTTCGTTTGTTACAAGGAGATTTTTATCGGAAGTAATGTTATAGACCAAAGTTTCATTTTGCCTCCTGTTCTATATCCTGGTCTGGAGCTATTTTATTTTAAACAACACCAGGTATGGACTGAAATTTCCCAAGAGCATTTCAAAGAGCAATTTCTCATTTCCTGCCCCTACGAATGTATGTTCTTAAAATAGAATTGTGCTAACAATTTCTTCTGAAGTCAGATTAATATGAGCATAAAATGATGGGGAGGGGGAAACTTAGGGGGGGGAAAGAACATTAAAGCTTTTACAAAACCCATTTATAAGAGGCTGCATCTCAGTCATGAAAATAAAAACAAACTACTTATTGGCACTGGAATATATTCAACTGTCCTTCACTCATTCATTCACAAATATGTATTGAATTCCTTCCATATCCCAGGGCTCCCATGAGTCTGTCAGAAACAAGAACAAGTAAGGAGATAAGTGGAATACAGGCGTGTGCTGTGGCAGAGGTAAGCCAGGGGTGTGGCAAGCTTCCTGGGGGAGCAGCCCGAGATGGGCGTCATTCAGGACTAGTCAGAGTTAGGCAAAGGAAGAAAGGGCCTTGACCACAAAGAAGCCCTCATGCCTGAAAGCAAAGAGACCCAGAGGTCGGGAGAGAAAGCACAGGCCGAGGGCTAGGTAGCCGGGCCTTAGGAGAAGAGGCAAGAAAGGAAAGCCAAGACTGAGCTTGGAAAAAGCTATGGAAGCCCCACTAAGTCACTTCATTTCTGCCCTGAGAGCTGTAGGAAGACTTCACTGGGATTTAAGCAAAGGAATAACGTGCTCAGGTTTGGTTTTAGGTGTTGTGTACGGGGGAGTTGGGGGCATCAGGCAGGAGCCATGGGCCCGGGTGGGAAGCCATGGAGTCACAGTGACCGTGTGAATAGAGAGGAAGGTGCAGACGTGAGGGATGTTTAGAGGAAAGACTCCAGAGGCCTGTCTTTTGCCACCTCCTATTCATCCATCAGGCAGGCAGGGGTTTCTGCCCTGGGGTCACAGGGATAACCAAATACTGGGTAGACGAGACGGACAGAAGTTCATTAGTCACATAAGTTCACAACCCAGGAGGGAGGACACCACACACCTCACCAGGCCACGTGGAGGTTGTCCTTGGGAACAGACTGCATCAGCAGGGTTGTGGGAGGCAGTGCTTATGGTGCCAATAGGGTGAGATGCCCCTGGTTCCCCGGGGAAGATGTGACTGGCTTGTTTGCATAATTCCATGGGCTGGTGGGGCGATGAAACCTGCCACTTGGAGATACCCAGGAACTGTGCCTGGTCCCTTGCTAAGGAGCCTTATTAGCAGGAGCAGAGCCAGGAGGAGAAATTGTGACTATCATTCAAGGCCCTCTTGATTTTTACCAGATGTCAAGATGGCACAGAACAATGAGTCTTAATTACAGGTCTTGCCCCATCGCCTGTTACAACAAAGATATAGAAGTGAATGTGAAAGAGGAGTCCAGGTGTTTCTGTAATTTCTAACTTTGGGGAATGAGTAGGTGATGGATGATGAAGGATGCAGGGAGTTCCTTCTCTGAAGAACACATGATGCTGTGTCCATGTTGGGCACAGTGAGCTGAAGAGATGGAGTAAGAAGAGCCTGTGGGTCAAGGTGGAGATGCCTCATAAATAATTGTGTGTAGATATCTGAAAGGTCAAGGGAGATTCACTCTCCACCTTCTGGGATCCCTTCCCTTTACACATCCCCATTCAATAGTTTTTGGTTAAAGCCGTTAAGGTTGGGAGTATTTGTTATGCAGCCAAAGCTAACTGATACATGCATATTGGGAAGTGAGATCAAAGCTAAAGTTTCCAGTGAATGACTGGACTGGCTCTGGAGGGGCAACAATGGGACAAAGCAAATACAGGTGACGAGCTTAATGTCCTTCCTTCCTGTTTTCCTAGATGCCCAGCTTACTATCAAAGGTTTTTGCTGGGGGAAAAAAATATGATCTTTCTATCAACTGCGTGTTTTGGAAGGAGTATTTAATAAAGGTAGGAACTCTGTGATGAAAGATAGCATGGCTTATTGGTTAAAATCTGAGGCTCTGAGGTCAGGATAGGTTGCATTTAAACAAAAGCTCTGCTCCTCTCTTGTGAGCTGTGTGACCTGGCACAGGTTACTTCACCTCCCTGAGATCTGTATAGCAGGATAGTCATAGTACCTATTAGGTTGTCATAAGGATTAAATCAAGAAGCTTTATAGTATGCTGGGTTGTTATTTGTCTCCTGTCTGCATTAACCTGCTTTCTGATATAAAGGAAAGCTAGGCCCCCCTCTCCGACCTCGTTCCCCATCTGGAACATGTGAAGTTTCCATCAGAGGACCTCTAAGTCCCACCCCACCCGTCACAGTCTATGAAAGCAAAGTGTAGGCAAATACTCTTTAGGATTCAATCCTTACAGGGCAAAAGCATTCAGGGAATGTTTAAAGGCATTTAAATAAGAGCACTGCAGCTGTACAGGAAATTTTCATTGTTGTTTTTTGTTTTTTACATTTTCTTTCCTTAAAAAAATATCAGAGAGCTAGTTGTCAGTCACAAGATAAAGCACACCGCTTCTAAGTTATATCCCGCTGACAGGCTGCTCTGTAGCACAGCTAAATATCACGCCTAGGTGGCTTTCAGTGAAAAATACAGAAAGGATAGCAGACATCAGGTCCGAGGAGTGATTTTTCTCACTGTGACTACGGTACCATGGCCATGGCAATCTTGCCTCGCAGATGGCCCAGTGCGTGCCGGCCAGCCGCTAAGTCCTGTGTGATAATTGATTGGCTTGTCCGTGTTGTCTCCGCAGATGCCTCCTGTGTGCAGATCTGGTGAAGCCCACAGTCTGGGAGTCTGAGGTCATTTTCTTGCCAGTTGTCTCAGCAAAGCAGACAATGCGTCCCACGCACGCACAATGTTTACGGTTCTGTTCCCAGGCCTGCTCTCAACTCCCTGTCCATAAGCTGGGCCAGATTGCCACACCCCCCTTCTCTGTCACCCATGAATAATATTGGAAAGCAGAAATAACACATGTGTTTGTTCACGTTACTACTGGAAACGTCATGGGCTGGCTGGACCAAGGGCAAGAAGGCCCATGGATTTGATCTCCGTAGAAAGGGTCAGAGAAAGGAAAAGGAATACGTGAGTTACTATGGCTGCATAGCAAATTGCCTCACACGTAGCAGCTCAACACAACACCCGTTCGTTATGTCACAGTCGCTGCGATCGGGAACTGGGTGCGACTTAGCCGGATCCCCTGCTGCACTATCTGTCCCGAGGTCCAATCACAGTGATGGCCACGCTGGGGTCTTCTCTGAAGCCCTGACTGGGGAGGACTCTGCTGCCACATGATTCATGAGGTTGTCAGTAGGATTCAGTTCTTCCAGAGGTTTCGAACGGGGGGCCTTCATTTCTGGCTGGCTGTTGGCCAGAGGCCACCCTCATCTCCTTGGCCGGTGGGCCTCACCGGCATGGTGGCTGGCTTTATCGGGCCAGAGGGACAGAGTCTACAAGCAGGATGGAAGTTGCCATTCTCTGTAGCCTCATCCCAGAAGAGCAAGCTCATCACCTTTGTCATGATCCATTGGTGAGAAGCAAGTCCAGGGGAGGGGATTGCTGAAGGTGTGAATGCCCGGAGAGTGGGCCTGCCACAACAGATAAAACAGAAAGCGAGAAAGTACACGAGTGAACTCTACTGTCATTTGTTATACGCTAATGTCACTTTTAGGGAGCGATTTGTGTAAAAAAGAGAAAAAATAATGCTATTTTACATAAGACTAGAGGCCCGGTGCACGAATTCATGCACCAGTGGGGTCCCTCAGCTGGGCCTGCAGGATCAGGCTGACACCAGCTCTACAACATCCCCTGAGGGGTCCCGGATTGTGAGAGGGCGCAGGCCAGGCCAAGGGACCCCACCCGTGCACTACTGTAGCCTGGGAGGGATGCAGGAGGTTGGTCAGCTGGGGAGGGGCCATGGGAGGGCTCCAGGGCAGGTCTGGCCTGTCTTGCTCAGTCCTGATCGGCCAGACCCCAGCAGCAAGCTAACCTACCGGTCAGAGCGTCTGGGTAGTTAGTGCATGTCATAGTGAACGGTTGAGTGGCCTTAGCATATCATTAGCATTGTTTTGATTGGTTGAACGGCTGACCGGACACTTAGCATATTAGGCTTTTATTATATAGTATGTGGTTGTACAACATGATAAAATATATATTTTATATAAAATATTTGCACATCTTGAAAGGACCCAGCCAAGAAGAACTCCTGGAGGGGCAAGAAGCCCCCAGGAGAGAGAGGCTTGTGGGGCAAACCACTGAAGCGACCACTGGGGGAAGGCTAAGAAGTCTGCCTGGGAGCACGCTGTCTGGGTCCGGGAATAGCAGGAAGGATGGGTGGGTATCTGACCATCCCCACGGGAGACAGTCAGCATCCGGGACCCTGCTGTGGAGAGGACACTGGTTCTGGATTTCACTAACTCCAGGCCTGGGCGTGGCCCTTCCCTCCTCTGCACATTCTCCACTCCGATCCTGGAAAGTACAGCAGCAGCACAGGAGTGGGGAGGCGTGAGAAACAGACCAGGCTCTGCCCACCCACATCCTGCGGTCAAATTATGTAGGGAGCCTGAGCCGAGAGAGTGACGCATGGGCTAGACAGGGGTGAGCAAACTTTTTGACTCGAGGGCCACAATGGGTTCTTAAACTGGACCGGAGGGCCGGAACAAAAGCATGGATGGAGTGTTTGTGTGAACTAATATAAATTCAAAGTAAACATCATTACAAAAAAGGGTTCGGT